>NW_026735950.1:0-91653 GCF_949786415.1 Peromyscus eremicus
TAAGCAGAATTTATCTAGATATGGCCGTGTGTGTAGGAAGCACAGTTCTTTTGTCCTGAGCAAGCTCACTGTTCTGGCAATATAGGAAACACAGTAGAGTAGAAGAGTGCTCTTTTCTCAAAAGCAGAGTCTGTTTCTTGTAAGGCGAGCTAGCGTTTATTTCCCAATTCTAAATGGAGTTGAATCACAAGCAGTTTTTGGTCCTACGAGCAAGAGTTGTTTTCTGGTAAGGAAAGTCACTATTGCTCTCCCTTTGCCATACACAGTGCAAATAGCACTCGCTTCTGTTCCCAGCTTGTACAGTGTATTGGACTGAAGAAGAGCTACTGTTCTTGTCAGTTTCCTAAGTAGAGTTGAACTAGAAATGGCCCGTGTGTGTAGGAAGCACAGTTCTTTTGTTCAAAGCAAGCTCACTGTTCGGACTCCATAGGAAACACAGTAGAGTAGAAGTGTGCTCTTTTCTCCGAAGCAGAGTGTGTTTCTCTAAGGCGAGCCAGCGTTTGTTTCCCAGTCCTAAATGGAGTTGAATCACATGCAGTTTCTGGTCCTACCAGCAAGAGTTGTTTTCTGGTAAGGAAAGTCACCATTGCGCCCCCATTTCCATAGACAGTGCAAATAGCACTCTCGTCTGTTCCCAGCAAGTACAGTGTATTGGACTGAAGAGGATCTATTGATCTTGTCAGTTTCCTACACAGAGTTGAACTAGTTATGGCCTGTGTCTGTAGGAAGCACAGTTCTTTGGTTCTGAGCAAGCTCACTGTTCGGACCCCATAGGAAAAAAAGTAGAGTAGAAGAGTGCTCTTTTCTCAAAAGCAGAGTGTGTTTCTTGTAAGGCGAGCTAGTGTTTGTTTCCCAGTCCTAAATGGAGTTGATTCACATGCAGTTTCTGGTCCTACAAGCAAGAGTTGTTTTCTGATAAGAAGAGTGACTATTGCGCTCCCATTGTCATACACAGGGCAAAGAGCACTAGCGTCTGTTAGCAGCATGTACAGTGTATTGTACTGAAGAGGACCTACTGTTCTTGTCAGTTTCCTAAGCAGAATTGAACTAGACATGGCCCGTGTGTCTAAGAAGCACAGTTCTTTTGTTCTGAGCAAGCTCTCTGTTCTGCCCTATAGGAAACACAGTAGAGTAGAAGAGTGCTCTTTTCGCAAAAGCAGAGTGTGTTTCTTGTAAGGCGAGCTAGCGTATGTTGCCCAGTCAGAAATGGAGTTGAATCCCATGCGGTTTCTGTTCCTATGAGCAAGAGTTGTTTTCTGGTAAGAAGAGTCACTATTGCGCTCCCATTGCAATACACAGTGCAAATAGCACTCGCGTCTGTTCCCAGCAAGTACAGTGTATTGTTTTGAAGATGAGCTACTGTTCTCGTGAGTTTCCTAAGCGGAGTTGAAGTAGATATGGCCCGTGTGTGTAGGAAGCACAGTTTTTTTGTTCTGAGCAAGCTCACTGTTTGGACCCTATAGGAAACACAGTAGAGTAGAAGAGTGCTCTTTTCTCAAAAGCAGAGTTTCTTTCTTGTAAGGCGAGCTAGCGTTTGTTTCCCAGTCCTAAATGGAGTTTAATCACATGCAGTTTCTGGTCCTACGAGCAAGAGTTGTTTCCTCGTAAGAAGAGTCACTATTACTCTCCCATTGACATACACAGTGCAAATAGCACTCGCGTCTGTTCCCAGCAAGTACAGTGTATTGGACTGAAGTGGAGCTACTGTTCTTGTCTGTTTCCTAAGCAGAGTTGAACAAGATATGCCCGTGTGTGTAGGAAGCACAGTTCTTTTGCTCTGAGCAAGCTCACTGTTCGGACCCCATAGAAAACACAGTAGAATAGAAGAGTACTCTTTACTCAAAATCAGAGTGTGTTTCCTGTAAGGCGAGCTAGCATTCCTTTCCCAGTCCTAAATGGAGTTGATCACATGCAGTTTCTGGTCCTACGAGCAAGAGTTGTTTTCTGGCAAAAAAAGTCACTATTGTGCTCCCATTATCATACACAGGGCAAATAGGACTGGCGTCTGTTCCCAGCATGTACAGAGTATTGGACTGAAGAGGAGCTACTGTTCTTGTAAGTTTCCTAAGCAGAGTTGTACTAGATATGGCCCGTGTGTGTAGGAAGCACAGTTCTTCTGTTCTGAGCTAGCTCACTGTTCGGACCCCATAGGAAACACAGTAGACTAGAAGAGTACTCTTTTCTCAAAAGCAGAGTGTGTTTCCTGTAAGGCAAGCTAGCGTTCGTTTCCCAGTCCTAAATGTAGTTGAATCACATGCAGTTTCTGGTCCTACAAGCAAGAGTTGTTTTTTGGCAAAAGAGTCACTATTGCGCTCCCATTGACATACACAGGGCAAATAGCACTGGCGTCTGTTCCCAGCATGTACAGTGTATTGTTCTGAGGAGGATCTACTGTTCTTGTCAGTTTCCTAAGCAGAATTGAACTAGATATGGCTGTGTGTGTAGGAAGCACAGTTCTTTTGTTCTGAGCAAGCTCACTGTTCGGATTCCATAGGAAACAGTGTAGAGTAGAAGAGTGCTCTTTTCTCAAAAGCAGAGTCTGTTTCTTGTAAGCCGAGCTAGTGTTTGTTTCCCAGTCAGAAATGGAGTTGAATCACATGCAGTTTCTGGTTTTAGGAGCAAGAGTTGTTTTCTGGTAAGGAATCACTATTTCGCTCCCATTGCCATACACAGTGCAAATAGCACTCGCGTCTGTTCCCAGCAAGTACAGTGTATTGGACTGAAGAGGAGCTACTGTTCTTGTCAGTTTCCTAAGCAGAGTTGAACTAGATACGGCCAGTGTGTGTAGGAAGCACAGTTCTTTTGTTTTGAGCAAGCTCACTGTTATGGTCCCATAGGAAAAACAGTAGAGTAGAAGAGTGCTCTTTTCTCAAAAGCAGAGTGTGTTTCTTCTAAGGCGAGCTAGCGTTTGTTTCCCAGTCTTAAATGGAGTTGAATCCCATGCAGTTTCTGGTCCTACAAGCAAGAGTTGTTTTCTGGTAAGAAGAGACACTATTCCGCTCCCATTGTCATACACAGTGCAAATAGCACTGGCGTCTGTTTCCAGCTTGTACTGTGTATTGGACTGAAGAGGATCTACTGTTCTTGTCAGTTTCCTAAGAGAATTGATCTAGATATGGCCATGTGTGTAGGAAGCACAGTTCTTTTGTTCTGAGCAAGCTCACTGTTCTGGCCATATAGGAAACACAGTAGAGTAGAAGAGTGCTCTTTTCTCAAAAGCAGTGTCTGTTTCTTGTAAGGCAAGCTAGCGTTTATTTCCCAGTTCTAAATGGAGTTGAATCACATGCAGTTTTCGGTCCTTCGAGCAAGAGTTGTGTTCTGGTAAGGAAAGTCACTATTGAGTTCCCATTAACATACACAGTGCAAATATCACTCGCGTCTGTTCCCAGCAAGTACAGTGTATTGGACTGAAGAGGAGCTACTGTTCTTGTCAGTTTCCTAAGCAGATTTGAATTAGATATGGCCCGTGTGTGTAGGAATCACAGTTCTTTTGTTCTGAGCAAGCTCACTGTTTGGACCCCATAGGAAACACAGTAGAGTAGGAGAGTGCACTTTTCTCAAAAGCAGAGTGTGTTTCTTGTAAGGAGAGCTAGTGTTTGTTTCCCAGTCAGAAATGGAGTTGAATCCCATGCAGTTTCTGGTCCTACGAGCAAGAGTTGTTTTCTGGTAAGGAAAGTAACTATTGCACTTCCATTGACATACACAGTGCAAATAGCACACGCGTCTGTTGCCAGAAAGTACAGTGTATTGGACTGAAGAGGAGCTACTGATCTTGTCAGTTTCCTAAGCAGAGTTGAACTAGATATGGCCCGTGTGTGTAGGAAGCACAGTTCTTTTGTTCTGAACAAGTCACTGTTCAGAAAACTTAGGAAACACACTACAGTAGAAGAGTGCTTTTTTCTCAAAAGCAGAGTGTGTTTCTTGTAAGGCGAGCTAGCGTTTATTTCCCAGTTCTAAATGGAGTTGAATCACATGCAGTTTTCGGTCCTTCGAGCAAGAGTTGTGTTCTGGTAAGGAAAGTAACTATTGAGTTCCCATTAACATACACAGTGCAAAAATCACTCGCGTCTGTTCCCAGCAAGTACAGTGTATTGGACTGAAGAGGAGCTACTGTTCTTGTCAGTTTCCTAAGCAGATTTGAATTAGATATGGCCCGTGTGTGTAGGAATCACAGTTCTTTTGTTCTGAGCAAGCTCACTGTTCGGACCCCATAGGAAACACAGTAGAGTAGAAGAGTGCACTTTTCTCAAAAGCAGAGTGTGTTTCTTGTAAGGAGAGCTAGTGTTTGTTTCCGAGTCAGAAATGGAGTTGAATCCCATGCAGTTTCTGGTCCTACAAGCAAGAGTTGTTTTCTGGCAAAAGAGTCTATTGCGCTCCCATTGTCATACACAGGGCAAATAGCACTGGCGTCTGTTCCCAGCATGTACAGTGTATTGTTCTGAGGAGGATCTACTGTTCTTGTCAGTTTCCTAAGCAGAATTGAACTAGATATGGCTGTGTGTGTAGGAAGCACAGTTCTTTTGTTCTGAGCAAGCTCATTGTTCAGATTCCATAGGAAACAGTGTAGAGTAGAAGAGTGCTCTTTTCTCAAAAACAGAGTCTGTTTCTTGTAAGCCGAGCTAGTGTTTGTTTCCCAGTCAGAAATGGAGTTGAATCACATGCAGTTTCTGGTCCTAGGAGCAAGAGTTGTTTTCTGGTAAGGAATCACTATTGCGCTACCATTGCCATACACAGTGCAAATAGCACTCGCGTCTGTTCCCAGCAAGTACAGTGTATTGGACTGAAGAGGAGCTACTGTTCTTGTCAGTTTCCTAAGCAGAGTTGAACTAGATATGGCCCGTGTGTGTAGGAAGCACAGTTCTTTTGTTTTGAGCAAGCTCACTGTTCTGGTCCCATAGGAAAAACAGTAGAGTAGAAGAGTGCTCTTTTCTCAAAATCAGAGTGTGTTTCTTGTAAGGCGAGCTAGCGTTTGTTTCCCAGTCCTAAATGGAGTTGAATCACATGCAGTTTCAGTCCTAAGAGCAAGAGTTGTTTCCTGGTAAGAAGAGTCTCTATTACTCTCCCATTGCCATAAACAGTGCAAACAGCTCTCGCGTATGTTCTCAGCAAGTACAGTGTATTGGACTGAAGCGGAGCTACTGTTCTTGTCATTTTCCTAAGCAGAGTTGAACTAGATATGCCTGTGTGTGTAGGAAGCACAGTTCTTTTGCTCTTAGCAAGCTCACTGTTCGGACCCCATAGAAAACACAGTAGACTAGAAGAGTACTCTTTTCTCAAAAGCAGAGTGTATTTCCTGTAAGGCAAGCTAGCGTTGGTTTCCCAGTCCTAAATGTAGTTGAATCACATGCAGTTTCTGTTCCTACAAGCAAGAGTTGTTTTCTGGCAAAAGAGTCACTATTGTGCTCCCATTGTCATACACAGGGCAAATAGCACTGGCGTCTGTTCCCAGCATGTACAGTGTATTGTTCTGAGGAGGATCTACTGTTCTTGTCAGTTTCCTAAACAGAATTGAACTAGATATGGCTGTGTGTGTAGGAAGCACAGTTCTTTTGTTCTGAGCAAGCACACTGTTCTGGCCCTACAGAAAACACAGTAGAATAGAAGAGTGCTCTTTTCTCAAAAGCAGAGTTTGTTTCTTGTAAGGCGAGCTAGCGTTTGTTTCCCAGTCCTAAATGGAGTTGAATCACATGCAGTTTCTGGTCCTACGAGCAAGAGTTGTTTTCTGGTAAGAAGAGTCACTATTGTGCTCCCATTGTCATACACAGGGCAAATAGCACTGGTGTCTCTTCCCAGCAAGTACAGTGTATTGGACTGAATAGGAGCTACTGATCTTGTCAGTTTCCTAAGCAGAGTTGAACTAGATATGGCCCGTGTATGTAGGAAGCACAGTTCTTTTGTTCTGAGCAAGCTCACTGTTCTGGCCCTACAGAAAACACAGTAGAGTAGAAGAGTGCTCTTTTCTCAAAAGCAGAGTTTGTTTCTTGTAAGGCGAGCTAGCATTTGTTTCCCAGTCCTAAATGGAGTTGAATCACAACAATTTCTTGTCCTACGAGCAAGAGTGGTTTTCTGGTAAGAAGAGTCACTATTGCGCTCCCATTGCCATACTCAGTGCAAATAGCACTCGCGTATGTTCCCAGCAAGTACAGTGTATTAGACTGAAGAGGAGATACTGTTCTTGTCAGTTTCCTAAGCAGATTTGAACTAGATATGTCCCGTGTGTTTAGGAAGCACAGTTCTTTTGTTCTGAGCAAGCTCACTGTTCTGGCCCTAACGGAAACACAGTAGAGTAGAAGAGTGCTGTTTTCTCAAAAGCAGAGTGTGTTTCATGTAAGGAGAGCTGACGTTTGTTTCCCTTTTCTAAATGGAGTTGAGTCACATGCAGTTTTTGGTCCTATGAGCAGGAGTTGTCTTCTGTTAAGAAGAGTCACTATTGCTCTGCAATTGCCATATACAGTGCAAATAGCACTCGCGTCTGTTCCCAGCAAGTACAGTGTATTGGACTGAAGAGGAGCTACTGTTCTTGTCAGTTTCCTAAGCATAGTTGAACTAGATATGCCCCGTGTGTGTACGAAGCACAGTTCTTTTGTTCTGAGCAAGCTCACTTTTCAGACCCCATAGGAAACACAGTAGAGTAGAAGAGTGCTCTTTTCTCAAAAGCAGAGTGTGTTTCTAGTAAGACGAGCTAGCGTTTGTTTCCTAGTCCTAAATGGAGTTGAATCCCATGGAGTTTCTGGTCCTACAAGCAAGAGTTGTTTTCTGGTAAGAAGAGTCACTATTGTGCTCCCATTGTCATACACAGGGCAAATAGCACTGGCGTCTGTTCCCAGCATGTACAGTGTATTGAACTGAAGTGGATCTACTGTTCTTGTCAGTTTTCTAAGCAGAATTGAACTAGATATGGCCCGTGTGTGTAGGAATCCCAGTTCTTTTGTTCTGAGCAAGCTCACTGTTCTGGCCCTATAAGAAAAACAGTAGAGTAGAAGAGTGCTCTTTTCTCAAAAGCAGAGTGTGTTTATTGTAAGGCGAGCTTGCGTTTGTTTCCCAGTACTAAATGGAGTTGAGTCACATGCAGTTTGTGGTCCTACGAGCAAGAGTTGTTTTCTGGTAAGAAGAGTCACTATTGAGCTCCCATTGCCATACACAGTGCAAATAGCACTCGCGTCTGTTCCCAGCAAATAGAGTGTATTGGACTGAAAAGGAGCTACTGTTCTTGTCAGTATCCTAAGCAGAGTTGAAATAGATATGGCCCCTGTGTGTAGGAAGCACAGTTTTTGTTCTGAGCAAGCTCAATATTCGGACCCCATAGGAAAAAACAGTAGAGTAGAAGAGTGCTCTTTTCTCAAAAGCAGAGTGTGTTTCTTGAAAGGCGAGATAGTGGTTATTTCCCAGTCAGAAATGAAGTTGAATCCCATGCAGTTTCTGGTCCTACGAGCAAGAGTTTTTTTTTGTTAAGAAGAGTCACTTTTGAGCTCCCATTGACATAGACAGTGCAAATAGCACTCTCGTCTGTTCCCAGCAAGTACAGTGTATTGGACTGAAGAGGAGCTACTGTTCATGTCATTTTCCTAAGCAGAGTTGAACTACATATGGCCCGTGTGTGTAGGAAGCACAGTCCTTTTGTTCTGAGCAAGCTCACTGTTCTGGCCCTATAGGAAACACAGTAGATTAGAAGAGTGCTCTTTTCTCAAAAGCAGAGTGTGTTTCTTGTAAGGCGAGTTAGCATTTGTTTCCCAGTCCTAAATGGAGTTGAATCACATTCAGTTTTTGGTCCTATGAGCAAGAGTTGTTTTCTGGTAAGGAAAGTCACTATTGTGCTCCCATTGCCATACACAGTGCTAATAGCACTCGCGACTGTTCCCATCAAGTACAGTGTATTGGACTGAAGAGGAGCTACTGTTCATGTCAGTTTTCTAAGCAGAGTTGAACTAGACATGGCCCGTGTGTGTAGGAAGCACAGTCCTTTTGTTTTGAGCTGCCACACTGTTTTGGCCCTATAAGAAAAACAGTATAGTAGAAGAGTGCTCCTTTCTCGAAAGCAGAGTGTGTTTCTTGTAAGGCGAGGTAGCGTTTGTTTCCCAGTCCTAAATGGAGTTGAGTCACATGCAGTTTCTGGTCCTACGAGCAAGAGATGTTTTCTGGTAAGAAGAGTCACTATTGTGCTCCCATTGTTATACACAGGGCAAATAGCACTGGCGTCGGTTCCCAGCATGTACAATGTATTGGACTGAAAAGGATCTATTGTTCTTGTCAGTTTCCTAAGCAGAATTGAACTAGATATGGCCGTGTGTTTAGGAAGGACAGTTCTTTTGTTCTGAGCAAGCTCTCTGTTCTGGCACTATAGGAAACAGGTTAGAGTAGAAGAGTGCTCTTTTCTCAAAAGCAGAGTGTGTTTCTTGTAAGGCGAGCTACCGTTTGTTTCCCATTCCTAAATGGAGTTGAGTCACATGCAGTTTTTGGTCCTACGAGCAAGAGTTGTTTTCTGGTAACGAAAGTCACTATTGCTCTCCCATTGCCATACACAGTGCAAATAGCATTTGTGTCTGGTCCGAGCAAGTACAGTGTAATGGACTGAAGAGGAGCTACTGTTCTTGTCAGTTTCCTAAGCAGAGTTGAACTAGATATGGCCGTGTGTGTAGGAAGCATAGTTCTTTTGTTCTGAGCAAGCTCACTGTTCGGACCCCATAGGAAACACAGTAGAGTAAAAGAGTGCTCTTTTCTCAAAAGCAGAGTGTGTTTCCTGTACGGCGAGCTAGTGTTTGATTCCCAGTCCTAAATGGAGTTGAATGACATGCAGTTTCTTGTCCTACGAGCAAGAGTTGTTTTCTGGTAAGGAAAGTCACTATTGGGCTCCCATTCCCATACACAGTGCAAATAGCACTGGCGTCTGTTCCCAGCAAGTACAGTGTATCGTACTGAAGAGGAGCTACTGTTCTTGTCAGTATCCTAAGCAGAGTTGAACTAGATATGGCCCCTGTGTGTAGGAAGCACAGTTCTTTTGTTCTGAGCTGCCACACTGTTCGGACCCCATAGGAAATACAGTAGAGTAAAAGAGTGCCCTTTTCTCAAAAGCAGAGTGTGTTTCTTGTAAGGCGAGCTAGCGTTTGTTTCCCAGTCCTAAATGGAGTTGAATCCCATGGAGTTTCTGGTCCTACGAGCAAGAGTTGTTTTTTGGTAAGAGGAGTCACTATTGTGCTCCCATTGTCATACACAGGGCAAATAGCACTGGCGTCTGTTCCTAGCATGTACAGTGTATTGAACTAAAGTGGATCTACTGTTCTTGTCAGTTTCCTAACCAGAATTGAACTAGATATGGCCCGTGTGTAGGATTCCCAGTTCTTTTGTTGTGAGCAAGCTCACTGTTCTGGCCCTATATGAAAAACAGAAGAGTAAAAGAATGCTCTTTTCTCAAAAGCAGAGTGTCTTTATTGTAAGGTGAGCTCGCGTTTGTTTCCCAGTTCTAAATGGAGTTGAGTCACATGCAGTTTTTGGTCCTACGAGCAAGAGTTGTTTTCTTGTAAGAAGAGTCACTATTGTGCTCCCATAACATACACTTTACAAATAGCACTCGCGTCTGTTCCCAGCAAGTACAGAGTATTGGACTGAAGAGGAGCTACTGTTCTTGTCAGTTTCCTAAGCAGAGTTTTAATAGATATGGTCTGTGTTTGTAGGAAGCACAGTTCTTTGGTTCTGAGCAAACTCACTGTTCGGACACCAAAGGAAACACAGTAGAGTAGAAAATGCTCTTTTCAAAAAAGCAGAGTGTGTTTCTTGTAATGCGAGCTACCGTTTGTTTCCCAGTCCTAAATTGAGTTGAATCACATGCAGTTTCTGGTCCTATAAGCAAGAGTCATTTTCTGGTAAGAAGAGTCACTATTGTGCTCCCATTGTTATACACAGGGCAAATAGCACTGGCGTCTATTCCCAGCAGGTACAGTGTATTGGACTGAAGAGGATCTAGTGTTCTTTTCAGTTTCCTAAGCAGAGTTGAACTAGATATGGCCCGTGTGTGTAGGAAGCACAATTCATTTGTTCTGAGCAAAATCACTGTTCGGACCCCATAGGAAACACAGTAGAGTAGATGAGTGCTCTTTTATCAAAAGCAGAGTGTGTTTCTTGTAAGGTGAGCTAGCGATTGTTTCCCAGTCCTAAATGGAGTTGAGTCACATGCAGTTTCTGGTCCTACGAGCAAGAGTTGTTTTCTGGTAAGAAGAGTCAATATTGCGCTCCCATTGTCATGCACAGGGAAAATAGCACTGATGTCTGTTCCCAGCATGTACAGTGTATTTGACTGAAGAGGATCTACTGTTCTTGTGAGTTTCCTAAGCAGAGCTGAATTAGATATGGCCCGTGTGTGTAGGAAGCACAGTTCTTTTGTTCTGAGCAATCTCACTGTTTTGGCCCTTTAAGAAAAACAGTAGAGTAGAAGAGTGCTCCTTTCTTGAAAGCAGAGTGTGTTTCTTGTAAGGCGAGCTAGCGTTGGTTTCCCAGTCCTAAATGGAGTTGAGTCACATGCAGTTTCTGGTCCTACGAGCAAGAGATGTTTTCTGGTAAGAAGAGTCACTATTGTGCTCCCATTGTTATACACAGGGCAAATAGCACTGGCGTCGGTTCCCAGCATGTACAGTGTATTGGACTGAAGAGGATCTACTGTTTTGTCAGTTTCCTAAGCAGAATTGAACTAGATATGGCCGTGTCTGTAGGAAGCACAGTTCTTTTGTTCTGAGAAAGCTCACTGTTCTGGCCTTATAGAAAACACAGTAGAGTAGAAGAGTGCTCTTTTCTCAAAAGCAAAGTGTGTTTCCTGTAAGGCGAGCTATTTTTTCTTTCCCAGTCTTAAATGGAGTTAAGTCACATGCAGTTTTTGGTCCCACGAGCAAGAGTTGTTTTCTGGTAAGAAGAGTCACTATTGTGCTCCAATTGCCATACACAGTGCAAATAGCTCCCGCGTGTGTTCCCAGCAAGTACAGTGTATTGGACTGAAGAGGAGCTACTGTTCTTGTCAGTTTCCTAAGCAGAGTCGAACTAGATATGGCCCGTGTGTTTAGGAAGCACAGTTTTTTTGTTCTGAGCAAGCTCACTCTTCTGGCACTATAGGAAACACAGTAGAGTAGAAGAGTGCTCTTTTCTCAAAAGCAGAGTGTGTTTCCTGTAAGGCGAGCTAGGGTTTGTTTCCCAGTCCTAAATGGAGTTGAATCACATGCAGTTTCTGGTCCTACGAGCAAGAGTTGTTTTCTGGTAAGAAGAGTCACTATTGTGCTCCCATTGTCATACACAGGGCAAATAGCACTGGTGTCTCTTCCCAGCAAGTACAGTGTATTGGACTGAAGAGGATCTACTGTACTTGTCAGTTTCCTAAGCAGAATTGAACTAGATATGGCCGTCTGTTTAGGAAGCACAGTTTTTTTGTTCTGAGCAAGCTCACTCTTCTGGCACAATAGGAAACACAGTAGAGTAGAAGAGTGCTCTTTTCTCAAAAGCAGAGTGTGTTTCTTGTAAGGCGAGCTAGGGTTTGTTTCCCAGTCCTAAATGGAGTTGAATCACATGCAGTTTTTGGTCCTACAAGCAAGAGTTGTTTTCTGGTAAGGAAAGTCACTGTTGCACTCCCAATGCCATATACTGTGAAAATAGCACTCGCGTCTGTTCCCAGCAAGTACAGTGTATTGGACTGAAGAGGAGCTACTGATCTTGTCAGTTTCCTAAGCAGAGTTGAACTAGATATGGCCCTTGTGTGTAAGAAGCACAGTTCTTTTGTTCTCAGCAAGCTCACTGTTCGGATCCCATAGGAAACACAGTAGAATAGAAGAGTGCTCTTTTCTCAAAAGCAGAGTGTGTTTCTTGTAAGGGGAGCTAGTGTTTGTTTCCCAGTAGGAAGTGGAGTTGAATTCCATGCAGTTTCTGGTCCTAGGAGCAAGAGTTGTTTTCTGGTAAGAAGAGTCACTATTGCCCTCCCTTTGCCATACACAGTGCAAATAGCACTCGCTTCTGTTCCCAGCTAGTACAGAGTATTGGACTGAAGAAGAGCTACTGTTCTTGTCAGTTTCCTAAGTAGAGTTGAACTAGAAATGGCCCGTGTGTGTAGGAAGCACAGTTCTTTTGTTCAAAGCAAGCTCACTGTTCGGACTCCATAGGAAACACATTGGATTAGAAGAGTGCTCTTTTCTCCGAAGCAGAGTGTGTTTCTCTAAGGCGAGCTAGCGTTTGTTTCCCAGTCCTAAATGGAGTTGAATCACATGCAGTTTCTGGTCCTACGAGCAAGAGTTGTTTTCTGGTAAGGAAAGTCACCATTGCGCTCCCATTGCCATACACGGTGCAAATAGCACTCGCTTCTGTTCCCAGCAAGTACAGTGTATTGGACTGAAGAGGAGCTATTGACCTTGTCAGTTTCCTACGCAGAGTTGAACTAGTTATGGCCTGTGTCTGTAGGAAGCACAGTTCTTTTGTTCTGAGCAAGCTCACTGTTCGGACCCCATAGGAAAAAAAGTAGAGTAGAAGAGTACTCTTTTCTCAAAAGCAGAGTGTGTTTCTTGTAAGGCGAGCTAGTGTTTGTTTCCCAGTCCTAAATGGAGTTGATTCACATGCAGTTTCTGGTCCAACAAGCAAGAGTTGTTTTGTGATAAGAAGAGTCACTATTGTGCTCCCATTGTCATACACAGGGCAAAGAGCACTAGCGTCTGTTAGCAGCATGTACAGTGTATCGTACTGAAGAGGACCTACTGTTCTTGTCAGTTTCCTAAGCAGAATTGAACTAGACATGGCCCGTGTGTATAGCAAGCACAGTTCTTTTGTTCTGAGCAAGCTCTCTGTTCTGGCCCTATAGGAAACACAATAGAGTAGAAGAGTGCTCTTTTCTCAAAAGCAGAGTGTGTTTCTTGTAAGGCAAGCTAGTGTTTGTTTCCCAGTCGTAAATTGAGTTGAGTCACATGCAGTTTCTGGTCCTATGAGCAAGAGTTGTGTTCTGGTAAGGAAAGTCACTATTGTGCTCCCATTGCCACACACAGTGCAAATAGCACTCACGTCTGTTCCCAGCAAGTACAGTGTATTGGACTGAAGAGGAGCTACTGATCTTGTCAGTTTCCTAAGCAGAGTTGAACTATATATGGCCCTTGTGTGTAGGAAGCACAGTTCTTTGTTCTCAGCAAGCTCACTGTTCAGACAACATAGGAAACACATTAGAATAGAAGAGTGCTCTTTTCTCAAAAGCTGAGTGTGTTTCTTATAAGGGGAGCTAGTGTTTGTTTCCCAGTCAGAAGTGGAGTTGAATCACATGCAGTTTCTGGTCCTACAAGCAAGAGTTTTTTTCTGGTAAGAAGTGTCACTATTGTGCTCCCATTGTCATACACAGGGCAAATAGCACTGGCGTCTTTTCCCAGCATGTACAATGTATTGCACTGAAGAGGATCTACTTTTCTTCTCAGTTTCCTAAGTAGAATTGAACGAGATATGGCCGTGTGTGTAGGAAGCACAGTACTTTTGTTCTGAGCAAGCTCACTGTTCTGGCACTATAGGAAACACAGTACAGTAGAAAACTGCTCTTTTCTCAAAAGCAGAGTTTGTTTCTTGTAAGGCGAGCTAGCGTTTGTTTCCCAGTCATAAATGGAGTTGAATCACATGCGGTTTTTGGTCCTAGGAGCAAGAGTTGTTTTCTGGTAAGGAAAGTCACTATTGCACTCCCTTTGCCATACACAGGGCAAATCGCACTCGCGTCTGTTCCCAGCAAGTACAGTGTATTGTTCTGAAGAGGAGCTTCTGTTCTTGTCAGTTTCCTAAGCAGAGTTAATCTAGATATGGCCCGTGTGTGTAGGAAGCACAGTTCTTTTGTTCTGAGCAAGCTCACTGTTTGGACCCCATAGGAAACACAGTAGAGTAGAAGAGTGCTCTTTTCTCAAAAGCAGAGTGTGTTTCTTGTAAGGCGAGCTAGCGTTTGTTTCCCAGTCCTAAATGGAGTTGAATCACATGCAGTTTCAGTCCTAAGAGCAAGAGTTGTTTCCTGGTAAGAAGAGTCTCTATTACTCTCCCATTGCCATACACAGTGCAAATAGCTCTCGCGTATGTTCTCAGCAAGTACAGTGTATTGGACTGAAGCGGAGCTACTGTTCTTGTCATTTTCCTAAGCAGAGTTGAACTAGATATGCCTGTGTGTGTAGAAAGCACAGTTCTTTTGCTCTTAGTAAGCTCACTGTTCGGACCCCATAGAAAACACAGTAGACTAGAAGAGTACTCTTTTCTCAAAAGCAGAGTGTGTTTCCTGTAAGGCAAGTTAGCGTTCGTTTCCCAGTCCTAAATGTAGTTGAATCACATGCAGTTTCTGGTCCTACAAGCAAGAGATGTTTTCTGGCAAAAGAGTAACTATTGCGCTCCCATTGTCATACACAGGGCAAATAGCACTGGCGTCTGTTCCCAGCATGTACAGTGTATTGTTCTGAGGAGGATCTACTGTTCTTGTCAGTTTCCTAAACAGAATTGAACTAGATATGGCTGTGTGTGTAGGAAGCACAGTTCTTTTGTTCTGAGCAAGCTCACTGTTCTGGCCCTACAGAAAACACAGTAGAGTAGAAGAGTGCTCTTTTCTCAAAAGCAGAGTTTGTTTCTTGTAAGGCGAGCTAGCGTTTGTTTCCCAGTCCTAAATGGAGTTGAATCACATGCAGTTTCTGGTCCTATGAGCAAGAGTTGTTTTCTGGTAAGAAGAGTCACTATTGTGCTCCCATTGTCATACACAGGGCAAATAGCACTGGTGTCTCTTCCCAGCAAGTACAGTGTATTGGACTGAAGAGGATCTACTGTACTTGTCAGTTTCCTAAGCAGAATTGAACTAGATATGGCCGTGTGTTTAGGAAGCACAGTTTTTTTGTTCTGAGCAAGCTCACTCTTCTGGCACTATAGGAAAAACAGTAGAGTAGAAGAGTGCTCTTTTCTCTAAAGCAGAGTGTGTTTCTTGTAAGGCATGCTAGGGTTTGTTTCCCAGTCCTAAATGGAATGAATCACATGCAGTTTTTGGTCCTACGAGCAAGAGTTGTTTTCTGGTAAGGAAAGTCACTGTTGCACTCCCAATGCCATATACTGTGAAAATAGCACTCGGTCTGTTCCCAGCAAGTACAGTGTATTGGACTGAAGAGGAGCTACTGTTCTTGTCAGTTTCCTAAGCAGAGTTGAACTAGATATGGCCCGTGTGTGTAGGAAGCACAGTTCTTTTGTTCTGAGCAAGCTCACTGTTAGGACCCCATAGGAAACACAGTATAGTAGAAGAGTGCTCTTTTCTGAAAAGCAGAGTGTGTTTCTTGTGGCGAGCTAGCATTTGTTTCTCAGTCCTAAATGGAGATGAATCACATGCAGTTTCTGGTACTACGAGCAAGAGTTGTTTTCTGGTAAGGAAAGTCACTATTGCGCTCCCTTTGCCATACACAGTGCAAATAGCACTCGCATCTGTTCTCAGCAAGTACAGTGTATTGGACTGAAGAGGAGCTACTGATCTTGTCAGTTTCCTAAGCAGAGTTGAACTAGATATGGCCCTTGTGTGTAAGAAGCACAGTTCTTTTGTTCTCAGCAAGCTCACTGTTCGGATCCCATAGGAAACACAGTAGAATAGAAGAGTGCTCTTTTCTCAAAAGCAGAGTGTGTTTCTTGTAAGGGGAGCTAGTGTTTGTTTCCCAGTCAGAAGTGGAGTTGAATCCCATGCAGTTTCTGGTCCTACGAGCAAGAGTTGTTTTCTGGTAAGAAGAGTCACTATTGCGCTCCCATTGTCATGCACAGGGCAAATAGCACTGGTGTCGGTTCCCAGCATGTACAGTGTATTGGACTGAAGAGGAGCTACTGTTCTTGTCAGTTTCCTAAGCAGAATTTATCTAGATATGGCCGTGTGTGTAGGAAGCACAGTTCTTTTGTTCTGAGCAAGCTCACTGTTCTGGCAATATAGGAAACACAGTAGAGTAGAAGAGTGCTCTTTTCTCAAAAGCAGAGTCTGTTTCTTGTAAGGCGAGCTAGCGTTTATTTCCCAATTCTAAATGGAGTTGAATCACAAGCAGTTTTTGGTCCTACGAGCAAGAGTTGTTTTCTGGTAAGGAAAGTCAATATTGCTCTCCCTTTGCCATACACAGTGCAAATAGCACTCGCTTCTGTTCCCAGCTTGTACAGTGTATTGGACTGAAGAAGAGCTACTGTTCTTGTCAGTTTCCTAAGTAGAGTTGAACTAGAAATGGCCCGTGTGTGTAGGAAGCACAGTTCTTTTGTTCAAAGCAAGCTCACTGTTCGGACTCCATAGGAAACACAGTAGAGTAGAAGTGTGCTCTTTTCTCCGAAGCAGAGTGTGTTTCTCTAAGGCGAGCCAGCGTTTGTTTCCCAGTCCTAAATGGAGTTGAATCACATGCAGTTTCTGGTCCTACCAGCAAGAGTTGTTTTCTGGTAAGGAAAGTCACCATTGCGCCCCCATTTCCATAGACAGTGCAAATAGCACTCTCGTCTGTTCCCAGCAAGTACAGTGTATTGGACTGAAGAGGATCTATTGATCTTGTCAGTTTCCTACACAGAGTTGAACTAGTTATGGCCTGTGTCTGTAGGAAGCACAGTTCTTTGGTTCTGAGCAAGCTCACTGTTCGGACCCCATAGGAAAAAAAGTAGAGTAGAAGAGTGCTCTTTTCTCAAAAGCAGAGTGTGTTTCTTGTAAGGCGAGCTAGTGTTTGTTTCCCAGTCCTAAATGGAGTTGATTCACATGCAGTTACTGGTCCTACAAGCAAGAGTTGTTTTCTGATAAGAAGAGTGACTATTGCGCTCCCATTGTCATACACAGGGCAAAGAGCACTAGCGTCTGTTAGCAGCATGTACAGTGTATTGTACTGAAGAGGACCTACTGTTCTTGTCAGTTTCCTAAGCAGAATTGAACTAGACATGGCCCGTGTGTCTAAGAAGCACAGTTCTTTTGTTCTGAGCAAGCTCTCTGTTCTGCCCTATAGGAAACACAGTAGAGTAGAAGAGTGCTCTTTTCGCAAAAGCAGAGTGTGTTTCTTGTAAGGCGAGCTAGCGTATGTTGCCCAGTCAGAAATGGAGTTGAATCCCATGCGGTTTCTGTTCCTATGAGCAAGAGTTGTTTTCTGGTAAGAAGAGTCACTATTGCGCTCCCATTGCAATACACAGTGCAAATAGCACTCGCGTCTGTTCCCAGCAAGTACAGTGTATTGTTTTGAAGATGAGCTACTGTTCTCGTGAGTTTCCTAAGCGGAGTTGAAGTAGATATGGCCCGTGTGTGTAGGAAGCACAGTTTTTTTGTTCTGAGCAAGCTCACTGTTTGGACCCTATAGGAAACACAGTAGAGTAGAAGAGTGCTCTTTTCTCAAAAGCAGAGTTTCTTTCTTGTAAGGCGAGCTAGCGTTTGTTTCCCAGTCCTAAATGGAGTTTAATCACATGCAGTTTCTGGTCCTACGAGCAAGAGTTGTTTCCTCGTAAGAAGAGTCACTATTACTCTCCCATTGACATACACAGTGCAAATAGCACTCGCGTCTGTTCCCAGCAAGTACAGTGTATTGGACTGAAGTGGAGCTACTGTTCTTGTCTGTTTCCTAAGCAGAGTTGAACAAGATATGCCCGTGTGTGTAGGAAGCACAGTTCTTTTGCTCTGAGCAAGCTCACTGTTCGGACCCCATAGAAAACACAGTAGAATAGAAGAGTACTCTTTACTCAAAATCAGAGTGTGTTTCCTGTAAGGCGAGCTAGCATTCCTTTCCCAGTCCTAAATGGAGTTGATCACATGCAGTTTCTGGTCCTACGAGCAAGAGTTGTTTTCTGGCAAAAAAAGTCACTATTGTGCTCCCATTGTCATACACAGGGCAAATAGGACTGGCGTCTGTTCCCAGCATGTACAGAGTATTGGACTGAAGAGGAGCTACTGTTCTTGTAAGTTTCCTAAGCAGAGTTGTACTAGATATGGCCCGTGTGTGTAGGAAGCACAGTTCTTCTGTTCTGAGCTAGCTCACTGTTCGGACCCCATAGGAAACACAGTAGACTAGAAGAGTACTCTTTTCTCAAAAGCAGAGTGTGTTTCCTGTAAGGCAAGCTAGCGTTCGTTTCCCAGTCCTAAATGTAGTTGAATCACATGCAGTTTCTGGTCCTACAAGCAAGAGTTGTTTTTTGGCAAAAGAGTCACTATTGCGCTCCCATTGACATACACAGGGCAAATAGCACTGGCGTCTGTTCCCAGCATGTACAGTGTATTGTTCTGAGGAGGATCTACTGTTCTTGTCAGTTTCCTAAGCAGAATTGAACTAGATATGGCTGTGTGTGTAGGAAGCACAGTTCTTTTGTTCTGAGCAAGCTCACTGTTCGGATTCCATAGGAAACAGTGTAGAGTAGAAGAGTGCTCTTTTCTCAAAAGCAGAGTCTGTTTCTTGTAAGCCGAGCTAGTGTTTGTTTCCCAGTCAGAAATGGAGTTGAATCACATGCAGTTTCTGGTTTTAGGAGCAAGAGTTGTTTTCTGGTAAGGAATCACTATTTCGCTCCCATTGCCATACACAGTGCAAATAGCACTCGCGTCTGTTCCCAGCAAGTACAGTGTATTGGACTGAAGAGGAGCTACTGTTCTTGTCAGTTTCCTAAGCAGAGTTGAACTAGATACGGCCAGTGTGTGTAGGAAGCACAGTTCTTTTGTTTTGAGCAAGCTCACTGTTATGGTCCCATAGGAAAAACAGTAGAGTAGAAGAGTGCTCTTTTCTCAAAAGCAGAGTGTGTTTCTTCTAAGGCGAGCTAGCGTTTGTTTCCCAGTCTTAAATGGAGTTGAATCCCATGCAGTTTCTGGTCCTACAAGCAAGAGTTGTTTTCTGGTAAGAAGAGACACTATTCCGCTCCCATTGTCATACACAGTGCAAATAGCACTGGCGTCTGTTTCCAGCTTGTACTGTGTATTGGACTGAAGAGGATCTACTGTTCTTGTCAGTTTCCTAAGAGAATTGATCTAGGTATGGCCATGTGTGTAGGAAGCACAGTTCTTTTGTTCTGAGCAAGCTCACTGTTCTGGCCATATAGGAAACACAGTAGAGTAGAAGAGTGCTCTTTTCTCAAAAGCAGTGTCTGTTTCTTGTAAGGCAAGCTAGCGTTTATTTCCCAGTTCTAAATGGAGTTGAATCACATGCAGTTTTCGGTCCTTCGAGCAAGAGTTGTGTTCTGGTAAGGAAAGTCACTATTGAGTTCCCATTAACATACACAGTGCAAATATCACTCGCGTCTGTTCCCAGCAAGTACAGTGTATTGGACTGAAGAGGAGCTACTGTTCTTGTCAGTTTCCTAAGCAGATTTGAATTAGATATGGCCCGTGTGTGTAGGAATCACAGTTCTTTTGTTCTGAGCAAGCTCACTGTTTGGACCCCATAGGAAACACAGTAGAGTAGGAGAGTGCACTTTTCTCAAAAGCAGAGTGTGTTTCTTGTAAGGAGAGCTAGTGTTTGTTTCCCAGTCAGAAATGGAGTTGAATCCCATGCAGTTTCTGGTCCTACGAGCAAGAGTTGTTTTCTGGTAAGGAAAGTAACTATTGCACTTCCATTGACATACACAGTGCAAATAGCACACGCGTCTGTTGCCAGAAAGTACAGTGTATTGGACTGAAGAGGAGCTACTGATCTTGTCAGTTTCCTAAGCAGAGTTGAACTAGATATGGCCCGTGTGTGTAGGAAGCACAGTTCTTTTGTTCTGAACAAGTCACTGTTCAGAAAACTTAGGAAACACACTACAGTAGAAGAGTGCTTTTTTCTCAAAAGCAGAGTGTGTTTCTTGTAAGGCGAGCTAGCGTTTATTTCCCAGTTCTAAATGGAGTTGAATCACATGCAGTTTTCGGTCCTTCGAGCAAGAGTTGTGTTCTGGTAAGGAAAGTAACTATTGAGTTCCCATTAACATACACAGTGCAAAAATCACTCGCGTCTGTTCCCAGCAAGTACAGTGTATTGGACTGAAGAGGAGCTACTGTTCTTGTCAGTTTCCTAAGCAGATTTGAATTAGATATGGCCCGTGTGTGTAGGAATCACAGTTCTTTTGTTCTGAGCAAGCTCACTGTTCGGACCCCATAGGAAACACAGTAGAGTAGAAGAGTGCACTTTTCTCAAAAGCAGAGTGTGTTTCTTGTAAGGAGAGCTAGTGTTTGTTTCCGAGTCAGAAATGGAGTTGAATCCCATGCAGTTTCTGGTCCTACAAGCAAGAGTTGTTTTCTGGCAAAAGAGTCTATTGCGCTCCCATTGTCATACACAGGGCAAATAGCACTGGCGTCTGTTCCCAGCATGTACAGTGTATTGTTCTGAGGAGGATCTACTGTTCTTGTCAGTTTCCTAAGCAGAATTGAACTAGATATGGCTGTGTGTGTAGGAAGCACAGTTCTTTTGTTCTGAGCAAGCTCACTGTTCAGATTCCATAGGAAACAGTGTAGAGTAGAAGAGTGCTCTTTTCTCAAAAACAGAGTCTGTTTCTTGTAAGCCGAGCTAGTGTTTGTTTCCCAGTCAGAAATGGAGTTGAATCACATGCAGTTTCTGGTCCTAGGAGCAAGAGTTGTTTTCTGGTAAGGAATCACTATTGCGCTACCATTGCCATACACAGTGCAAATAGCACTCGCGTCTGTTCCCAGCAAGTACAGTGTATTGGACTGAAGAGGAGCTACTGTTCTTGTCAGTTTCCTAAGCAGAGTTGAACTAGATATGGCCCGTGTGTGTAGGAAGCACAGTTCTTTTGTTTTGAGCAAGCTCACTGTTCTGGTCCCATAGGAAAAACAGTAGAGTAGAAGAGTGCTCTTTTCTCAAAAGCAGAGTGTGTTTCTTGTAAGGCGAGCTAGCGTTTGTTTCCCAGTCCTAAATGGAGTTGAATCACATGCAGTTTCAGTCCTAAGAGCAAGAGTTGTTTCCTGGTAAGAAGAGTCTCTATTACTCTCCCATTGCCATACACAGTGCAAATAGCTCTCGCGTATGTTCTCAGCAAGTACAGTGTATTGGACTGAAGCGGAGCTACTGTTCTTGTCATTTTCCTAAGCAGAGTTGAACTAGATATGCCGGTGTGTAGGAAGCACAGTTCTTTTGCTCTTAGCAAGCTCACTGTTCGGACCCCATAGAAAACACAGTAGACTAGAAGAGTACTCTTTTCTCAAAAGCAGAGTGTATTTCCTGTAAGGCAAGCTAGCGTTGGTTTCCCAGTCCTAAATGTAGTTGAATCACATGCAGTTTCTGTTCCTACAAGCAAGAGTTGTTTTCTGGCAAAAGAGTCACTATTGTGCTCCCATTGTCATACACAGGGCAAATAGCACTGGCGTCTGTTCCCAGCATGTACAGTGTATTGTTCTGAGGAGGATCTACTGTTCTTGTCAGTTTCCTAAACAGAGTTGAACTAGATATGGCCCGTGTATGTAGGAAGCACAGTTCTTTTGTTCTGAGCAAGCTCACTGTTCAGACCCCATAGGAAAAAAAGTAGAGTAGAAGAGTGCTCTTTTCTCAAAAGCAGAGTTTGTTTCTTGTAAGGCGAGCTAGCGTTTGTTTCCCAGTCCTAAATGGAGTTGAATCACATGCGGTTTTTGGTCCTAGGAGCAAGAGTTGTTTTCTGGTAAGGAAAGGCACTATAGCACTCCCTTTGCCAAACACAGGGCAAATAGCACTCACGTCTGTTCCCAGCAAGTACAGTGTATTGTTGTGAAGAGGAGCTAATGTTCTTGTCAGTTTCCTAAGCAGAGTTAATCTAGATATGGCCCGTGTGTGTAGGAAGCTCAGTTCTTTTGTTCTGAGGAAGCTCACAGTTTGGACCCCATAGGAAACACAGTAGAGTAGAAGAGTGCTCTTTTCTCAAAAGCAGAGTGTGTTTCTTGTAAGGCGAGATAGCGTTTGTTTCCCAGTCCTAAATGGAGTTGAATCACATGCAGTTTCAGTCCTACGAGCAAGAGTTGTTTCCTGGTAAGAAGAGTCTCTATTACTTTACCATTGCCATAAACAGTGCAAATAGCTCTGGCGTCTTTTCTCAGCATGTACAGTGTATTGGACTGAAGCGGAGCTACTGTTCTTGTCAGTTTCCTAAGCAGAGTTGAACTAGATATGCCTGTGTGTGTAGGAAGCACAGTTCTTTTGCTCTTAGCAAGCTCACTGTTCGTACCCCATAGAAAACACAGTAGAGTAGAAGAGTGTTCTTTTCTCAAAAGCAGATTGTGTTTCTTGTAAGGGGAGCTAGCGTTTGTTTACCAGTCCTAAATGGAGTTGAATCACATGCAGTTTCTTGTCCTACGAGCAAGAGTTGTTTTCTGGTAGGAAGAGTCACTATTGCGCTCCCATTGTCATACACTGGGCAAATAGCACTGGTGTCGGTTCCCAGCATGTACAGTGTATTGGACTGAAGAGGATCTACTGTACTTGTCAGTTTCCTAAGCAGAATTGAACTAGATATGGCCATGTGTTTAGGAAACACAGTTTTTTTGTTCTGAGCATGCTCACTCTTCTGGCACTATAAGAAACACAGTAGAGTAGAAGAGTGCTCTTTTCTCAAAAGCAGAGTGTGTTTCTTGTAAGGCGAGCTAGGGTTTGTTTCCCAGTCCTAAATGGAGTTGAATCACATGCAGTTTTTGGTCCTATGAGCAAGAGTTGTTTTCTGGTAAGGAAAGTCACCATTGCGCTCCCATTGCCATAGACAGTGCAAATAGCACTCTCGTCTGTTCCCAGCAAGTACAGTGTATTGGACTGAAGAGGATCTATTGATCTTGTCAGTTTCCTACGCAGAGTTGAACTAGTTATGGCCTGTGTCTGTAGGAAGCACAGTTCTTTTGTTCTGAGCAAGCTCATTGTTCGTACCCCATAGGAAAAAAAGTAGAGTAGAAGAGTGCTCTTTTCTCAAAAGCAGAGTGTGTTTCTTGTAAGGCGAGCTAGTGTTTGTTTCCCAGTCCTAAATGGAGTTGATTCACATGCAGTTTCTGGTCCTACAAGCAAGAGTTGTTTTCTGATAAGAAGAGTCACTATTGCGCTCCCATTGTCATACACAGGGCAAATAGCACTAGCGTCTGTTAGCAGCATGTACAGTGTATTGTACTGAAGAGGACCTACTGTTCTTGTCAGTTTCCTAAGCAGAATTGAACTAGACATGGCCCGTGTGTCTAGGAAGCACAGTTCTTTTGTTCTGAGCAAGTTCTCTGTTCTGGCCCAATAGGAAACACAATAGAGTAGAAGAGTGCTCTTTTCTCAAAAGCAGAGTGTGTTTCTTGTAAGGCGAGCTAGTGTTTGTTTCCCAGTCGTAAATTGAGTTGAGTCACATGCAGTTTCTGGTCCTATGAGCAAGAGTTGTGTTCTGGTAGGGAAAGTCACTATTGTGCTCCCATTGCCACGCACAGTGCAAATAGCACTCATGTCTGTTCCCAGCAAGTACAGTGTATTGGACTGAAGAGGAGCTACTGATCTTGTCAGTTTCCTAAGCAGAGTTGAACTATATACGGCCCTTGTGTGTAGGAAGCACAGTTCTTTGTTCTCAGTAAGCTAACTGTTCGGACCCCATAGGAAACACAGTAGAATAGAAGAGTGCTCTTTTCTCAAAAGCTGAGTGTGTTTCTTGTAAGGGGAGCTAGTGTTTGTTTCCCAGTCAGAAGTGGAGTTGAATCACATGCAGTTTCTGGTCCTACGAGCAAGAGTTGTTTTCTGGTAAGAAGAGTCACTATTGCGCTCCCATTGCCATACTCAGTGCAAATAGCACTCGCGTATGTTCCCAGCAAGTACAGTGTATTAGACTGAAGAGGAGATACTGTTCTTGTCAGTTTCCTAAGCAGATTTGAACTAGATATGGCCCGTGTGTTTAGGAAGCACAGTTCTTTTGTTCTGAGCAAGCTCACTGTTCTGGCCCTAAAGGAAACACAGTAGAGTAGAAGAGTGCTGTTTTCTCAAAAGCAGAGTGTGTTTCATGTAAGGAGAGCTAACGTTTGTTTCCCTTTTCTAAATGGAGTTGAGTCACATGCAGTTTTTGGTCCTATGAGCAAGAGTTGTTTTCTGTTAAGAAGAGTCACTATTGCTCTGCAATTGCCATATACAGTGCAAATAGCACTCGCGTCTGTTCCCAGCAAGTACAGTGTATTGGACTGAAGAGGAGCTACTGTTCTTGTCAGTTTCCTAAGCAGAGTTGAACTAGATATGGCCCCTGTGTGTAGGAACCACAGTTTTTGTTCTGAGCAAGCTCACTGTTCAGACACCATAGGAAAAACAGTAGAGTAGAAGAGTGCTCTTTTCTCAAAAGCAGAGTGTGTTTCTTGAAAGGCGAGCTAGTGGTTATTTCCCAGTCAGAAATGGAGTTGAATCCCATGCAGTTTCTGGTCCTACGAGCAAGAGGTTTTTTTTGTTAAGAAGAGTCACTTTTGAGCTCCCATTGCCATAGACAGTGCAAATAGCACTCGCGTCTCTTCCCAGCAAGTACAGTGTATTGAACTGAAGAGGAGCTACTGTTCTTGTCAGTTTCCTAAGCAGAGTTGAACTAGATATGGCCCGTGTGTTTAGGAAGCACAGTTCTTTTGTTCTGAGCAAGCTCACTGTTCGGACCCCATAGGATACACAGTAGAGTAGAAGAGTGCTCTTTTCTCAAAAGCAGAGTGTGTTTCTTGTAAGGCGAGCTAGCGTTTGTTTCCCAGTCCTAGATGGAGTTGAATCACATGCAGTATCTGTTCTTAAGAGCAAGGGTTGTTTTCTGGTAAGAAGAGTCACTATTGCGATCCCATTGTCATAGACAGGGCAAATAGCACTGGCGTCTGTTCCCAGCATGTACAGTGTATTGGACTGAAGAAGATCTACTGTTCTTGTCAGTTTCCTAAGCAGAATTGAACTAGATATGGCCCCTGTGTGTAGGAAGCACCGTTCTTTTGTTCTGAGCAAGCTCACTGTTCTGGCCCTATAGAAAACACCTTAGAGTAGAAGAGTGCTCTTTTCTCAAAAGCAGAGTGTGTTTCCTGTAAGGCGAGCTAGCGTTTGTTTCCCAGTCATAAATGGAGTTGATTCACATGCAGTTTTTGGTCCTACGAGAAAGAGATGTTTTCTGGTAAGAAGAATCACTATTGCGCTCCCATTGCCATACACAGTACAAATAGTACTCGCGTCTGTTTCCAGCAAGTACAGTGTATTGGAATGAAGAGGAGCTACTGTTTTTGTCAGTTTCCTAAGCAGAGTTGAACTAGATATGGCCCGTGTGTTTAGGAAGCACAGTTCTTTTGTTCTGAGCAAGCTCACTGTTCAGACCCTATAGGAAACACAGTAGAGTAGAAGAGTGCTCTTTTCTCAAAAGCAGAGTGTGTTTCTTGTAAGGCGAGATAGCGTTTGTTTCCCAGTCATAAATGGAGTTGAATCACATGCAGTTTCTGGTCCTACGAGCAAGAGTTGTTTTCTGGTAAGGAAAGTCACTATTGCGCTCCCATTGCCATACACAGTGCAAATAGCACTGGCGTCTGTTCCCAGCAAGTACAGTGTGTTGAACTGAAGAGGAGCTATTGTTCTTGTCAATTTCCTAAGCAGAGTTGAACTAGATATGGCCCGTGTGTGTAGGAAGCAGAGTTCTTTTGTTCTGAGCAAGCTCACTGTTCTGGCCCTAAAGGAAACACAGTAGAGTAGAAGAGTGCTCTTTTCTCAAAAGCAGAGTGTGTTTCATGTAAGGAGAGCTAGCGTTTGTTTCCCTTTTCTAAATGGAGTTGAGTCACATGCAGTTTTTGGTCCTACGATCAAGAGTTGTTTTCTGTTATGAAGAGTCACTATTGCTCTGCAATTGCCATATACAGTGCAAATAGCACTCGCGTCTGTTCCGAGCAAGTACAGTGTATTGGACAGAAGACGAGCTACTGTTCTTGTCAGTTTCCTAAGCAGAGTTGAACTAGATATGGCCGTGTGTGTAGGAAGCACAGTTCTTTTGTTCTGAGCAAGCTCACTTTTCAGAACCCATAGGAAACACAGTAGAGTAGAAGAGTGCTCTTTTCTCAAAAGCAGAGTGTGTTTCTAGTAAGACGAGCTAGCGTTTGTTTCCTAGTCCTAAATGGAGTTGAATCCCATGGAGTTTCTGGTCCTACAAGCAAGAGTTGTTTTCTGGTAAGAAGAGTCACTATTGTGCTCCCATTGTCATACACAGGGCAAATAGCACTGGCGTCTGTTCCCAGCATGTACAGTGTATTGAACTGAAGTGGATCTACTGTTCTTGTCAGTTTTCTAAGCAGAATTGAACTAGATATGGCCCGTGTGTGTAGGAATCCCAGTTCTTTTGTTCTGAGCAAGCTCACTGTTCTGGCCCTATAAGAAAAACAGTAGAATAGAAGAGTGCTCTTTTCTCAAAAGCAGAGTGTGTTTATTGTAAGGCGAGCTCGCGTTTGTTTCCCAGTACTAAATGGAGTTGAGTCACATGCAGTTTGTGGTCCTACGAGCAAGAGTTGTTTTCTGGTAAGAAGAGTCACTATTGCGCTCCCATTGCCATGCACAGTGCAAATAGCACTCGCGTCTGTTCCCAGCAAATACAGTGTATTGGACTGAAAAGGAGCTACTGTTCTTGTCAGTATCCTAAGCAGAGTTGAAATAGATATGGCCCCTGTGTGTAGGAAGCACAGTTTTTGTTCTGAGCAAGCTCACTGTTCGGACCCTATAGGAAAAAACAGTAGAGTAGAAGAGTGCTCTTTTCTCAAAAGCAGAGTGTGTTTATTGAAAGGCGAGATAGTGGTTATTTCCCAGTCAGAAATGGAGTTGAATACCATGCAGTTTCTGGTCCTACGAGCAAGAGTTTTTTTTTTGTTAAGAAGAGTCACTTTTGAGCTCCCATTGACATAGACAGTGCAAATAGCACTCTCGTCTGTTCCCAGCAAGTACAGTGTATTGGACTGAAGAGGAGCTACTGTTCATGTCATTTTCCTAAGCAGAGTTGAACTACATATGGCCCGTTTGTGTAGGAAGCACAGTCCTTTTGTTCTGAGCAAGCTCACTGTTCTGGCCCTATAGGAAACACAGTAGAGTAGAAGAGTGCTCTTTTCTCAAAAGCAGAGTGTGTTTCTTGTAAGGCGAGCTAGCGTTTGTTTCCCAGTCCTAAATGGGGTTGAATCACATTCAGTCTCTTGTCCCACGAGCAAGAGTTGTTTTCTGATAAGAAGAGTCACTATTGCGCTCCCATGTCATACACAGGGCAAATAGCACTGGCGTCTGTTCCCAGCATGTACAGTGTATTGGACTGAAGAGGATCTACTGTTCTTGTCAGTTTCCTAAGCAGAATTGAACTAGATATGGCCGTATTTGTATGAAGCACAGTTCTTTTGTTCTGAGCAAGCTCACTGTTCTGGCCCTGTAGGAAACACAGTAGAGTAGAAGAGTGCTCTTTTCTCAAAAGCAGAGTGTGTTTCTTGTAAGGCGAGCTAGCGTTTGTTTCCCAGTCAGAAATGGAGTTGAATCAAATGCAGTTTTTGGTCCTATGAGCAAGAGTTGTTTTCTGGTAAGGAAAGTCACTATTGTGCTCCCATTGCCATACACAGTGCAAATAGCACTCGCATATGTCCCCAGCAAGTACAGTGTATTGGACTGAAGCGGAGCTACTGTTCTTGTCAGTTTCCTACGCAGAGTTGAACTAGATATGGCCCCTGTGTGTTGGAAGCACAGTTCTTTTGTTCTGAGGAAGATCACTGTTCGGACCCCAAAGTAAACACAGTAGAGTAGAAGAGTGCTCTTTTGTCAAAAGCAGAGTGTGTTTCTTGTAAGGCGAGCTAGCGTTTTTTCCCAGTCCTAAATGGAGTTGAATCACATGCAGGTTTTGGTCCTACGAGCATGAGTTGTTTTCTGGTAAGGAAAGTCACTATTGCGCTCCCATTGCCATACACAGTGCAAATAGCACTCGCATCTGTTCCCAGCAAGTACAGTGTATTGGACTGAAGCAGAGCTACTGTTCTTCTCAATTTCCTAAGCAGAGTTGAACTAGATATGGCCCCTGTGTGTGGGAAGCCCAGTTCTTTTGTTCTGACCAAGCTCACTGTTCGGAACCCAAAGAAACACAGTAGAGTAGAAGAGTGCTCTTTTCTCAAAAGCAGAGTGTGTTTCTTGAAAGGCGAGCTAGCGTTTGTTTCCCAGTCCTACATGGAGTTGAATCCCATGCAGTTTCTGGTCCTATGAGCAACAGCTATTTTCTGGTAAGATGAGTCGCTATTGTACTCCAATTGTCATACAAAGGACAAATAGCACTGGCGTCTGTTCCCAGCAAGTACAGTGTATTGTACTGAAAAGGATCTACTGTTCTTGTCAGTTTCCTAAGCAGAATTGAATTAGATATGGCCCGTGTGTGTAGGAAGCACAGTTCTTCTGTTCTGAGCAAGCTAACTGTTTTGGTCCTATGGGAAACACAGTAGAGTAGAAGAGTGCTCTTTTCTCAAAAGCAGAGTGTGTTTCTTGTAAGGCGAGCTACCATTTTTTTCCCAGTCCTAAATGGAGTTGAATCACATGCAGTTTTTTGTCCTACGAGCAAGAGGTGTTTTCTGTTAAGAAGAGTCACTATTGCGCTCCTATTGCCATACACAGTGCAAATAGCACTCGCATCTGTTCCCAGCTAGCACAGTGTATTGGACTGAAGAGGATCTACTGTTCTTTTCAGTTTCCTAAGCAGAATTGAACAAGATATGGCAGTATTTGTATGAAGCACAGTTCTTTTGTTCTGAGCAAGCTCACTGTTCTGGCCCTATAGGAAACACAGTAGAGTAGAAGAGTGCTCTTTTGTCAAAAGCAGAGTGTGTTTCTTGTAAGGCAAGCTAGCGTTTGTTTCCCAGTCCTAAATGGAGTTGAATCACATGCAGTTTTTGTTCCTACAAGCAAGATTCGTTTTCTGAAAAGGAAAGACACTATTGGGCTCCCATTGCCATACACAGTGCAAAAAGCACTCGCGTCTGTTACCAGCAAGTACGGTGTATTGGACTGAAGAGGAGCTACTGTTCCTGTCAGTTTCCTAAGCTGAGTTGAACTAGATATGGCCCGTGTGTGTAGGAAGCACAGTTCTTTTGTTCTGAGCAAGCTCACTATTCGGACACCATAGGAAACACAGTAGTGTAGAAGACTGCTCTTTTCTCAAAAGCAGAGTGTGTTTCTTGTAAGGCAAGCTAGCGTTTGTTTCCCAATCCTAAATGGAGTTGTATCCCATGCAGTTTCTGGTCCTATGACCAAGAGGTGTTTTCTGATAAGAAGTGTCACTATTGCGCTCCCATTGTCATACACAGGGCAAATAGCACTCTAGTCTGTTCCCAGCAAGTACAGTGTATTGGACTGAAGCGGAGCTACTGTTCTTGTCAGTTTCCTAAGCAGAGTTGAACTAGATATGGCCCGTGTGTGTAGGAAGCACAGTTCTTTTGTTCTGAGCAAGCTCACTGTTCTGGCCATGTAGGAAACACAGTAGAGTAGAAGAGTGCTCTTTTCTCAAAAGCAGAGTGTGTTTCTTGTAAGGCGAGCTAGCGTTTGTTTCCCAGTCCTAAATGGAGTTGAATCACATGCAGTTTTTGGTCCTACAAGCAAGATTTTTTTCTGGTAAGGAAAGTCACTCTTGCTCTCCCATTGCCATACACAGTACAAATAGCACTCGAGTCTGTTCCCAGCAAGTACAGTGTATTGGACTGAAGAGGACCTACTGTTCTTGTCAGTTTCCTAAGCAGAGTTGAACTAGATATGGACTGTGTGTGTAGGAATCACAGTTCTTTTGTTCTGAGAATGCTCACTGTTCTGGCCCTATAGGAAACACATTAGAGTAGAAGAGTGCTGTTTTCTCAATCCAGAGTGTGTTTATTGTAAGTCGAGCTAGCGATTGTTTCCCAGTAAGAAATGGAGTTGAATCCCATGCAGTTTCTGGTCCTACGAGCAAGAGGTGTTTTCTGATAAGAAGAGTCACTATTGCGCTCCTATTGCCATACACAGTGCAAATAGCACTCGTGTCTGTTCCCAGCAAGTACAGTGTATTGGACTGAAGCGGAGCTACTGTTCTTGTCAGTTTCCTAAGCAGAGTTGAACTAGATATGGCCCGTGTGTGTAGGAAGCACAGTTCTTTTGTTCTGATCAAGCTCACTGTTCGGCCCCCATAGGAAACACAGTAGAGTAGAAGAGTACTCTTTTCTCAAAAGTAGAGTGTGTTTCTTGTAAGGCGAGCTAGTGTTTGTTTCCCAGTAAGAAATGGAGTTGAATCCCATGCAGTTTCTGGTCCTACGAGCAAGAGGTGTTTTCTGATAAGAAGAGTCACTATTGCGCTCCTATTGCCATACACAGTGCAAATAGCACTCGTGTCTGTTCCCAGCAAGTATAGTGTATTGGACTGAAGCGGAGCTACTGTTCTTGTCAGTTTCCTAAGCAGAGTTGAACTAGATATGGCCCGTGTGTGTAGGAAGCAGAGTTATTTTGTTCTGAGCAAGCTCACTGTTCGGCCCCCATAGGAAACACAGTAGAGTAGAAGAGTGCTCTTTTCTCAAAAGCAGAGTGTGTTTCTTGTAAGGCGAGCTAGCATTTGTTTCCCAGTCAGAAATGTAGTTGAATCACATGCAGTTTCTGGTCCTACGAGCAAGAGGTGTTTTCTGATAAGAAGAGTCACTATTGTGCTCCTATTGCCATACACAGTACAAATAGCACTCGGGTCTGTTCCCAGCAAGTACAGTGTATTCGACTGAAGAGGAGCTACTGTTCCTGTCAGTTTCCTAAGCAGAGTTGAACTAGATATGGCCCGTGTGTGTACGAAGCACAGTTCTTTTGTTCTGAGAATGCTCACTGTTCCGGCCCTAAAGGAAACACATTAGAGTAGAAGAGTGCTGTTTTCTCAATCCAGAGTGTGTTTCTTGTAAGTCGAGCTACCGTTTGTTTCCCAGTCCTAAATGGAGTTGAATCCCATGCAGTTTCTGGTCCTACGAGCAAGAGTTTTTTTCTGGTAAGAAGAGTCACTATTGTGCTCCCATTGTCATACACAGGGCAAATAGCACTGGCGTCTGTTCCAAGCAAGTACAGTGTATTGGACTGAAGAGGATCTACTGTTCTTGTCAGTTTCCAAAGCAAAATTGAACTAGATATGGACCGTGTGTGCAGTAAGCACAGTTCTTTTGTTCTCAGCAAGCTAACTGTTTTGGCCCTATAGGAAACACAGTAGAGTAGAAGAGTGATCATTTCTCAAAAGCATATTGTGTTTCTTGTAAGGCGAGCTAGCGTTTGTTTCCCAGTCCTAAATGGAGTTGAATCCCATGCAGGTTCTGGTCCTACGAGCAAGAGTTGTTTTCTGGTAAGAAGAGTCACTATTGGGCTCCCATTGCCTTACACAGTGCATATAGCACTGGCGTCTGTTCCCAGGAAGTACAGGGTATTGGACTGAAGCCGAGATACTGTTCTTGTCAATTTCCTAGGCAGAGTTGAACTAGATATGGCCCCTGTGTGTGGGAAGCCCAGTTCTTTTGTTCTGACCAAGCTCACTTTTCGGAACCCAAAGAAACACAGTAGAGTAGAAGAGTGCTCTTTTCTCAAAAGCAGAGTGTGTTTCTTGTAAGTCGAGCTAGTGTTTGTTTCCCAGTCAGAAATGGAGTTGAATCCCATGCAGTTACTGGTCCTACGAGCAAGAGGTGTTTTCTGATAAGAAGAGTCACTATTGTGCTCCTATTGCCATACACAGTGCAAATAGCACTCGCGTTTGTTCCCAGCTAGCACAATCATTGGACTGAAGAGGAGCTACCGTTCTTGTCAGTTTCCTAAGCAGAGTTGAACTAGATATGGCCCGTGTGTGTAGGAAGCACAGTTCTTTTGTTCTGCGCAAGCTAACTGTTCGGACCCCATAGGAAACACAGAAGAGTAGAAGAGTGCTCTTATCTCAAAAGCAGAGTGTGTTTCTTGTAAGGCGAGCTAGCTTTTGTTTCCCAGTCCTAAATGGAGTTGAATCCCATGCAGTTTCTGGTCCTATGAGCAAGAGTTGTTTTCTGGTAAGAAGAGTCACTATTGTGCTCTCATTGTCATACAAAGGGCAAATAGCACTCGCGTCTGTTCCCAGCAATTACAGTGTATTGGACTGAAGAGGATATACTGTTCTTGTCATTTTCCTAAGCAGAATTGAACTAGATATGGCCCGTGTGTGTAGGAAGCACAGTTCTTTTGTTCTGAGCAAGCTAACTGTTTTGGCCTTATTGGAAACACAGTAGAGTAGAAGAGTGATCATTTCTCCAAAGCAGAGTGTGTTTCTTGTAAGGTGAGCTAGCGTTTGTTTCCCAGTCCTAAATGGAGTTGAATCACATGCAGTTTTTGGTCCTACGAGTAAGAGTTGTTTTTTGGTAAATAAAGTCACTATTGCGCTCCCATTGTCATACACAGTGCAAGTAGCACTGGCGTCTGTTCCCAGCAAGTACAGTGTTTTGGACTGAAGAGGAGCTACTGTACTTGTCAGTTTCCCAAGCAGAGTTGAACTAGATATGGCCCATGTGTGTAGGAAGCACAGTTCTTTTGTTCTGAGCAAACTCACTCTTCTGGCCCTATAGGAAACACAGTAGAGTAGAAGAGTGCTCTTTTATCAAAAGCAGAGTGTGTTTCTTGTATGGCAAGCTAGCATTTGTTTCCCAGTCCTAAATGGAGTTGAATCACATGCAGTTTTTGGTCCTACGAGCAAGAGTTGTTTTCTGGTAAGGAAAGTCACTATTGCCCTCCCATTGCCATAAACAGTGCAAATAGTACTCGCGTCTGTTCCCAGCAAGTACAGTGTATTGGACTGAAGCGGATCTACTGTTTTTGTCAGTTTTCTGAGCAGAGTTTAACTATATACGGCCCCTGTGTGTTGGAAGCAAAGTTCTTTTGTTCTGAGCAAGCTCACTGTTCAGACCCCATAGTAAACACAGTAGAGTAGAAGAGTGCTCTTTTCTCAAAAGCAGAGTGTGTTTCTTGTAAGGCGAGCTACCATTTGTTTCCCAGTCCCAAATGGAGTTGAATCACATGCAGTTTCTTGTCCTACGAGCAAGAGTTGTTTTCTGGTAACAAGAGTCACTATTGCGCTCCCATTGTCATACACAGGGCAAATAGCACTGGCGTTTGTTCCCAGCATATACAGTGTATTGGACTGAAGAGGATCTACTGTCCTTTTCAGTTTCCTAAGCAGAATTGAACTAGATATGGCAGTATTTGTATGAAGCCCAGTTCTTTTTTTCTGAGCAAGCTCACTCTTCTGGCCCTATAGGAAACACAGTAGAGTAGAAGAGTGCTCTTTTGTCAAAAGCAGAGTGTGTTTCTTGTAAGTCAAGCTAGCGTTTTTTCCCAGTCCTAAATGGAGTTGAATCACATGCAGTGTTTGGTCCTACGAGCATGAGATTTTTTCTGGTAAAGAAAGTCACCTTTGCGCTCCCATTGCCATACACAGTGCAAATAGCACTCGCATCTTTTCCCAGCAAGTACAGTGTATTTGAATGAAGCGGAGCTACTGTTCTTGTCAATTTCCTAAGCAGAGTTGAACTAGATATGGCCCGTGTGTGTAGGAAACCCAGTTCTTTTGTTCTGACCAAGTTCACTGTTCGGAACCCAAAGAAACACAGTAGAGTAAAAGAGTGCTCTTTTCTCAAAAGCAGAGTGTGTTTCTTGTAAGGCAAGCTAGTGTTTGTTTCTCAGTCAGAAATGGAGTTGAGTCACATGCAGTTTATGGTCCTACGAGCAAGAGTTGTTTTCTGGTAAGGAAAGTCACTATTGCGCTCCCACTGCCGTACACAGTGCAAATAGCACTCGCGTCTGATCCCAGAAAGTACAGTGTATCGGACTGAAGACGAGCTACTGTTCTTGTCAGTTTCCTAAGCAGAGTTGAACTAGATATGGCCCGTGTGTGTAGGAAGCACAGTTCTTTTGTTCTGAGCAAGCTCACCATTCTGGCCCTATGGGAAACACAGTAGAGTAGAAGAGCGCTCTTTTCTCAAAAGCAGAGTGTATTTCTTGTAAGGCGAGCTAGAGTTTGTTTCCCAGTCCTAAATGGAGTTGAGTCACATGCAGTTTTTTGTCCTACGAGCAAGAGTTGATTTCTGGTAAGACGAGTCACTATTGTGTTCCCATTGCCATACACAGTGCAAATAGCACTAGCGTCTGTTCCCAGCAAGTACAGTGTATTGGACTGAATAGGATCTACTGTTCTTTTCAGTTTCCTAAGCAGAGGTGAACTAGATATGGCCCATGTGTGTAGGAAGCACAGTTCTTTTGTTCTGAGCAAGCTCACTGTTCGGACCCCATAGGAAACACAGTAGAGTAGAAGAGTGCTCTTTTCTCTAAAGCAGAGTGTGTTTCTTGTAAGGCAAGCTAGCGTTTGTTTCCTAGTCCTAAATGGAGTTGAATCACATGCAGTTTCTGGTCCTACGAACAAGAGTTGTTTTCTGGTAAGGAAAGTCACTATTGTGCTCCCATTGCCATACACAGTGCAAATAGCACTCGCGTCTGTTCCAAGCAAGTACAGTGTTGGACTGAAGAGGAGCTACTGTTCTTGTCAGGTTCCTAAGCAGAGTTGAACTACATATGGTCCATGTGTGTAGGAAGCACAGTTCTTTTGTTCTGAGCAAGCTCACTGTTTGGACCCCATAGGAAACACAGGAGACTAGAAGAGTGCTCCTTTCTCTAAAGAACAGTGTGTTTCTTGTAAGGCAAGCTAGCGTTTGTTTCCCAGTCCTAAATGGAGTTGAATCCCATGCAGTTTTTTGTTCTATGTGCAAGAGTTGTTTTCTGGTAAGACGAGTCACTATTGTGCTCCAATTGCCCCACACAGTGCAAATAGCACCCACATCTCTTCCCAGCAAGTGCAGTGTATTGGACTGAAGAGGATCTACTCTTCTTGTCAGTTTCCTAAGCAGAGTTGAACTAGATATGGCCCATGTGTGTAGGAAGCACAGTTCTTTTGTTCTGAGCAAGCTAACTGTTTGGACCCCATAGGAAACACAGTAGAGTAGAAGAGTGCTCTTTTCTCAAAAGCAGAGTGTGTTTCATGTAAGGCGAGCTAGCATTTGTTTCCCAGTCCGAAATGGAGTTGAATCACATGCAGTTTCTGGTCCTACGAGCAAGAGTTGTTTTCTGGTAAGGAAAGTCCTTATTGCGCTCCCATTGCCATATACAGTGCAAATAGCACTCGCGTCTGTTCCCAGCAAGTACAGTGTATAGGACTGAAGAGGAGCTACTGTTCTTGTCAGTTTCCTAAGCAGAGTTGAACTAGACATGGCCCGTGTGTAGGAAGCACAGTTCTTTTGTTCTGAGCAAGCTCACTGTTTTGGCCCTATAGGAAACACAGTAGAGTAGAAGAGTGCTCTTTTCTCCAAAGCAGAGTGTGTTTCTTGTAAGGCGAGCTAGCGTTTGTTTCCCAGTCCTAAATGGAGTTGAAACACATGCAGTATCTGGTCCTACGAGCAAGAGCTGTTTTATGGTATGAATAGTCACTATTGTGGTGCCATTGCCATACACAGGACAAATAGCACTGGCGTCTGTTCCCAGCAAGTAGAGTGTATATGACTAAAGGGGATCTACTGTTCTTGTCAGGTTCCTAAGCAGAGTTGAATTAGATATGGCCCGTGTGTATAGGAAGCACAGTTATTATGTTCTGAGCAAGCTCACTGTTCTGGCCCTTTTGGAAACACAGTAGAGTAGAAGAGTGCCCTTTTCTCAAAAGCAGAGTGTGTTTCTTGTAAGGCAAGCTAGCGTTTTTTTTCCGAGTCCTAAATAGAGTTGAATCACATGCAGTTTATGGTCCTACGAGCAAGAGTTGTTTTCTGGTAAGGAAAGTCACTATTGTGCTCCCATTGCCATACACAGTGCAAATAGCACTCGCGTCCGTTCACAGCAAGTACAGCGTATTGGATTGAAGAGGATCTACTGTTCTTTTCAGTTTCCTAAGGAGAGGTGAACTAGATATGGCCCATGTGTGTAGGAAGCACAGTTCTTTTGTTCTGAGCAAGCTCACTGTTCGGTCCTAAGGAAACACATTAGAGTAGAAGAGTGCTCTTTCATCAAAAGCAGAGTGTTTTTCATGTAAGGCGAGGTTGCGTTTGTTTCCCACTCCTAAATGGAGTTGAATCACATGCAGTTTCTGGTCCTATGAGCAAGAGTTGTTTTCTGGTAAAGAAAGTCACTATTGCACTCCCATTGCCATACACAGTGCAAATATCACTGGCGTCTGTTCCCAGCAAGTACAGTGTATCGGACTGAAGAGGAGCTACTGTTCTTGTCAGTTTCCTAAGCAGACTTGAACTAGATATGGCCGTGTGTGTAGGAAGCACAATTTTTTTTTGTTCTGAGCAAGCTCACTGTTTGTACCCCATAGGAAACACAGTAGAGTAGAAGAGTGCTCTTTTCTCAAAAGCAGAGTGTGTTTCTTGTAAGGCGAGCTAGAGTTTGTTTCCAAGTCCTAAATGTAGTTGAGTCACATGCAGTTTTTTGTCCTATGAGCAAGAGTTGTTTTCTGGTAAGACGAGTCACTATTGTCCTCCAATTGCCCTACACAGTGCAAATAGCACTCGCGTCTGTTCCCAGCAAGTGCAGTGTATTGGACTGAAGAGGATCTACTGTTCTTTTCAGTTTCCTAAGCAGAGTTGAACTAGTTATGGCCCAAGTGTGTAGGAAGCACAGTTCTTTTGTTCTGAGCAAACTCACTGTTTGGACCCCATAGGAAACACAGTAAAAGAGTGCTCTTTTCTCAAAAGCAGACTGTGTTTCTTGTAAGGTGAGCTATCGTTTTTTTCCCAGTCCTAAATGGAGTTGAATCACATGCAGTTTCTGGTCCTACGCGCAAGAGTTGTTTTCTGGTAAGGAAAGTCACTATTGCGCTCCCATTGCCATACACAGTGCAAATAGCACTCCCATCTGTTCCTAGCAAGTACAGTGTATTGGACTGAAGAGGAGCTACTGCTCTTCTCAGTTTCCTAAGCAGAGTTGAACTAGATATGCCCTGTGTGTGTAGGAAGCACAGTTCTTTTGTTCTGAGCAAGCTCACTCTTCTGGCCCTATGGGAAACACAGTAGAGTAGAAGAGTGCTCTTTTCTCAAAAGCAGAGTGTGTTTCTTGTAAGGCGAGCTAGAATTTGCTTCCCAGTCCTAAATGTAGTTGAGTCACATGCAGTTTTTTGTCCTATGAGAAAGAGTTGTTTTCTGGTGTGACGAGTCACTATTGTGCTCCAATTGCCCTACACAGTGCAAATAGCACTCGTGTCTGTTCCCACCAAGTACAGTGTATTGGACTGAAGAGGATCTACTGTTCTTATCAGTTTCCTAAGCAGAGTTGAACTAGATATGGCCTATGTGTGTAGGAAGCACAGTTCTTTTGTTCTGAGCAAGCTCACTGTTTGGACCCCATAGGAAACACAGTAGAGTAGAAGAGTACTCTTTTCGCAAAAGCAGAGTGTGTTTCATGTAAGGGGAGCAAGCATTTGTTTCCCAGTCCTAAATGGAGTTGAATCACATGCACTTTCTGATCCTACGACCAAGAGTTGTTTTCTGGTAAGGAAAGTCACTATTGCACTCCCGTTGCCATGTACAGTGCAAATAGCACTCGCGTCTGATCCCAGCAAGTACAGTGTATCGGACTGAAGAGGAGCTACTGTTCTTGTCAGTTTCCTAAGCAGAGTTGAACTAGATATGGCCCGTGTGTGTACGAAGCACAGTTCTTTTGTTCTGAGCAAGCACACCGTTCCGGCCCTATAGGAAACAGTAGAGTAGAAGAGTGCTCTTTTCTCTAAAGCAGAGTGTGTATCTTGTAAGGCGAGCTAGCGTTTGTTTCCCAGTCCTAAATGGAGTTGAAACACATGCAGTTTCTGGTCCTACGAACAAGAGTTGTTTTATGGTAAGAATAGTCACTATTGCGCTTCCATTGCCATACACAGGACAAATAGCGCTGGCGTCTGTTCCCAGCAAGTACAGTGTATTCGACTAAAGGGGATCTACTGTTCTTGTCAGGTTCCTAAGCAGAGTTGAACTAGATATGGTCCGTGTGTGTAGGAAGCACAGTTATTATGTTCTGAGCAAGCTCACTGTTCTGGCCCTATAGGAAACACAGTAGAGTAGAAGAATGCTCTTTTCTCTAAAGCAGAGTGTGTTTCTTGTAAGGCAAGCTAGCGTTTGTTTCCTAGTCCTAAATGGAGTTGAATCACATGCAGTTTCTGGTCCTACAAGCAAGAGTTGTTTTCTGGTAAGGAAAGTCACTATTGTGCTCCCATTGCCATACACAGTGCAAATAGCACTCGCATCTGTTCCCAGCAAGTACAGTGTTGGACTGAAGAGGAGCTACTGTTCTTGTCAGGTTCCTAAGCAGAGTTGAACTACATATGGTCCGTGTGTGTAGGAACCACAGTTGTTTTGTTCTGAGCAAGCTCACTGTTTGGACCCCATAGGAAACACAGTAGAGTAGAAGAGTGCTCTTTTTTCTAAAGCAGACTGTGTTTCTTGTAAGGCGAGCTAGCGTTTGTTTCCCAGTCCTAAATGGAGTTGAAACACATGCAGTTTCTGGTACTATGAGCAAGAGTTGTTTTCTGGTAAGGAAAGTCACTATTGTGCTCCCATTGCCGTACACAGTGCAAATACCACTCCCGTCTGTTCCTAGCAAGTATAGTGTATTGGACTGAAGAGGAGCTACTGATCTTCTCAGTTTCCTAAGCAGAGTTGAAGTAAATATGGCCCATGTGTGTAGAAAGCACAGTTCTTTTGTTCTGAGCAAGCTCACTGTTTGGACCCCATAGGAAACACAGTAGAGTAGAAGAGTACTCTTTTCTCAAAGGCAGAGTGTGTTTCATGTAAGGCAAGCTAGCATTTGTTTCCCAGTCCTAAATGGAGTTGAATCACATGCACTTTCTGGTCCTACGAGCAAGAGTTGTTTTCTGGTAAGGAAAGTCACTATTGTGCTCCCATTGCCATATACAGTGCAAGTGGCACTGGCGTTTGTTCCCAACAAGTACAGTGTATCGGACTGAAGAGGAGCTACTGTTCTTGTCAGTTTCCTAAGCAGAGTTGAAATAGATATGGCCCATGTGTGTAGGAAGCACAGTTCTTTTGTTCTGAGCAAGCTCACTGTTCTTGCCCTATAGGAAACACAGTAGAGTAGAAGAGTGCTCTTTTCTCTAAAGCAGAGTGTGTTTCCTGTAAGGCGAGCTAGCATTTGTTTCCAAGTCCTAAATGGAGTTGAAACACATGCAGTTTCTGGTCCTACGAGCAAGAGTTGTTTTATGGTAAGAATAGTCACTATTGCGCTGCCATTGCCATACACAGGACAAATAGCACTGGCATCTGTTCCCAGCAAGTACAGTGTATTGGACTAAAGGGGATCTACTGTTCTTGTCAGGTTCCTAAGCAGAGTTGAACTAGATATGGCCCTTTTGTGTAGGAAGCACAGTTATTATGTTCTGAGCAAGCTCACTGTTCTGGCCCTATAGGAAACACAGTAGAGTAGAAGAGTGCTCTTTTCTCAAAAGCAGGGTATGTTTCTTGTAATGCAAGCTAGTGTTTGTTTCCAGTCCTAAATGGAGTTGAATCACATGCAGTTTCTGGTCCTACGAGCAAGAGTTGTTTTCTGGTAAGGAAAGTCACCATTGAGCTCCCATTGCCATACACAGTGCAAATAGCACTCGCGTCTGATCCCAGCAAGTACAGTGTATCGGACTGAAGAGGAGCTACTGTTCTTGTCAGTTTCCTAAGCAGAGTTGAACTAGATATGCCCCGTGTGTGTATGAAGCACAGTTCTTTTCTTCTGAGCAAGCTCACCGTTCTGGCCCTCTAGGAAACACATTAGAGTAGAAGAGTGTTCTTTTCTCAAAAGCAGACTGTGTTTCTTGTAAGGCGAGCTAGCGTTTGTTTACCAGTCCTAAATGGAGTTGAACCACATGCAGTTTCTGGTCCTACGAGCAAGAGTTGTTTTCTGGTAAGGAAAGTCACTATTGGGCTCCCATTGCCATACACAGTGCAAATAGCACTCCCGTCTGTTCCTAGCAAGTACAGTGTATTGGACTGAAGAGGAGCTACTGTTCTTCTCAGTTTCCTAAGCAGAGTTGAACTACATATGCCCCGTGGGTGTAGAAAGCACACTTCTTTTGTTCTGAGCAAGCTTACTGTTCTGGCCCTATGGGAAACACAATAGAGTAGAAGAGTGTTCTTTTCTTCAAAGCAGAGTGTGTTTCTTGTAAGGCGAGCTGGAGTTTGTTTCCCAGTCCTAAATGTAGTTGAGTCACATGCAGTTTTTTGTCCTATGAGCAAGAGTTGTTTTTGGAAGACGAGTCACTATTTGCTCCAATTTCCCTACACAGTGCAAATAGCACTTGCGTCTGTACCCAGCAAGTACAGTGTATTGGACTGAAGAGGATCTACTGTTCTTGTCATTTTCCTAAGTAGAGGTGAACTAGATATGGCCCATGTGTGTAGGAAGCACAGTTCTTTTGTTCTGAGCAAGCTCACTGTTTGGACCCCATTGGAAACACAGTAGAGTAGAAGAGTGCTCTTTTCTCAAAAGCAGACTTTGTTTCTTGGAAGGCGAGGTAGCGTTTGTTTCCCAGTCCTAAATGGAGTTGAATCACATGCAGTTTCTGGTCCTACGAGCAAGAGTTGTTTTATGGTAAGAGTAGTCACTATTGCGCTGCCATTGCCATACACAGGACAAATTGCACTGGCGTCTGTTCCCAGCAAGTACAGTGTATTGGACTAAAGGGGATCTACTGTTCTTGTCAGGTTCCTAAGCAGAGTTGAACTAGATATAGCCCGTGTATTTAGGAAGCACAGTTATTAGGTTCTGAGCAAGCTCACTGTTCTGGCCCTAAAGGAAACACAGTAGAGTAGAAGAGTGCTCTTTTCTCAAAAGCAGAGTATGTTTCTTGTAAGGCAAGCTAGCATTTGTTTCCCAGTCCTAAATGACGTTGAATCCCATGCAGTTTTTTGTCCTACGAGCAAGAGTTGTTTTCTGGTAAGACGAGTCACTATTGTGCTCCCATTGCCATACACAGTGCAAATAGCACTCGTGTCTGTTCCCAGCAAGTACAGTGTATTGGACTGAATAGGATCTACTGTTCTTTTCAGTTTCCTAAGCAGAGGTGAACTAGATATGGCCCATGTGTGTAGGAAGCACAGTTTTTTTGTTCTGCGCAAACTTACCGTTCGGACCCCATAGGAAAAACAGTAGAGTAGAAGAGTGCTCTTTTCTCAAAAGCAGAGTGTTTTTCATGTAAGGCGAGGTAGCGTTTGTTTCCCAGTCCTAAATGGAGTTGAATCACATGCAGTTTCTGGTTCTATGAGCCAGAGTTGTTTTCTGGTAAGGAAAGTCACTATTGCAATCCCATTGCCATACACAGTGCAAATAGCACTGGCATCTCTTCACAGCAAGTACAGTGTATCGGACTGAAGAGGAGCTACTGTTCTTGTCAGTTTCCTAAGCAGAGTTGAACTAGATATGGCCCGTGTGTGTAGGAAGCACAGTTCTTATGTTCTGAGCAAGCTCACTGTTCTGGCCCTATAGGAAACAAAGTAGAGTAGAAGAGTGCTCTTTTCTCTAAAGCAGAGTGTGTTTCTTGTAAGGCAAGCTAGCGTTTGTTTCCTAGTCCTAAATGGAGTTGAATCACATGGAGTTTCTGGTACTATGAGCAAGAGTTGTTTTCTGGTAAGGAAAGTCACTATTGCGCTGCCATTGCCATACCCATTGCAAATAGCTCTCGCGTCTGTTCCCAGCAAGTACAGTGTTGGACTGAAGAGGAGCTACTGTTCTTGTCAGGTTCCTAAGCAGAGTTGAACTAGATGTGGCCCGTGTGTGTAGGAAGCACAGTTATTATGTTCTGAGCAAGCTCACTGTTTGGACCCCATAGGAAACACAGTAGAGTAGAAGAGTGCTCTTTTCTCAAAAGCAGAGTGTGTTTCATGTAAGGCGAGCTAGCGTTTGTTTCCCAGTCCTAAATGGAGTTGAATCACATGCAGTTTCTGGTCCTACGAGCAAGAGTTGTTTTCTGGTAAGGAAAGTCACTATTGCACTCCCATTGCCATATACAGTGCAAATAGCCCTCGCGTCTGATCGCAGCAAGTACAGTATATCGGACTGAAGAGGAGCTACTGTTCTTGTCAGTTTCCTAAGCAGAGTTGAACTAGATATGCCCTGTGTATGTAGGAAGCACAGTTCTTTTCTTCTGAGCAAGCTCACTATTCTAGCCCTATGGGAAACACAGTAGAGTAGAAGAGTGTTCTTTTCTCAAAAGCAGAGTGTGTTTCTCGTAAGGCGAGCTAGAGTTTGTTTCCCAGTCCTAAATGTAGTTGAGTCACATGCAGTTTTTTGTCCTACGAGCAAGAGTTGTTTTCTGGTAAGACGAGTCACTATTGTGCTCCCATTGCCTTACACAGTGCAAATAGCACTCGCATCTGTTCCCAGCAAGTACAGCGTATTGGACTGAAGAGGATCTACTGTTCTTTTCAGTTTCCTAAGCAGAGGTGAACTAGATATGGCCCATGTGTGTAGGAAGCAGAGTTCTTTTGTTTTGAGCAAGCTCACTGCTCAGACCCCATAGGATACACATTAGAGTAGAAGAGTGCTCTTTTCTCAAAAGCAGTGTGTGTTTCATGTAAGGCGAGCTAGCATTGTTTCCCAGTCCTAAATGGAGTTGAATGACATGCACTTTCTGGTCCTACGAGCAAGAGTTGTTTTCTGGTAAGGAACGTCACTATTGCACTCCCATTGCCATATACAGTGCAAATAGCACTCGAGTCTGTTCCCAGCAAGTACAGTGTATCGGACTTAAGAGGAGCTACTGTTCTTGTCAGTTTCCTAAGCAGAGTTGAAATAGATATGGCCCGTGTGTAGGAAGCACAGTTCTTTTGTTCTGAGCAAGCTCACTGTTCTGGCACTATAGGAAACACAGTAGAGTAGAAGAGTGCTCTTTTCTTTGAAGCAGAGTGTGTATCTTGTAAGGCGAGCTAGCGTTTGTTTCCCAGTCCTAAATGGAGTTGAAACACATGTAGTTTCTGGTCCTACGAGCAAGAGTTGTTTTATGGTAAGAATAGTCACTATTGCGCTTCCATTGCCATACACAGGACAAATAGCGCTGGCGTCTGTTCCCAGCAAGTACAGTGTATTCGACTAAAGTGGATCTACTGTTCTTGTCAGGTTCCTAAGCAGAGTTGAACTAGATATGGTCCGTGTGTGTAGGAAGCATAGTTATTATGTTCTGAGCAAGCTCACTGTTCTGGCCCTATAGGAAACACAGTAGAGTAGAAGAGTGCTCTTTTCTCTAAAGCAGAGTGTGTTTCTTGTAAGGCAAGCTAGCGTTTGTTTCCTAGTCCTAAATGGAGTTGAATCACATGCAGTTTCTGGTCCTACAAGCAAGAGTTGTTTTCTGGTAAGGAAAGTCACTATTGTGCTCCCATTGCCATACACAGTGCAAATAGCACTCGCATCTGTTCCCAGCAAGTACAGTGTTGGACTGAAGAGGAGCTGCTGTTCTAGTCAGGTTCCTAAGAAGAGTTGAACTACATACGGTCCGTGTGTGTAGGAAGCACAGTGGTTTTGTTCTGAGCAAGCTCACTGTTTGGACCCCATAGGAAACACAGTAGAGTAGAAGAGTGCTCTTTTTTCTAAAGCAGACTGTGTTTCTTGTAAGGCGAGCTGGCGTTTGTTTCCAAGTCCTAAATGGAGTTGAAACACATGCAGTTTCTGGTACTATGAGCAAGAGTTGTTTTCTGGTAAGGAAAGTCACTATTGTGCTCCAATTGCCGTACACAGTGCAAATACCACTCCCGTCTGTTCCTAGCAAGTATAGTGTATTGGACTGAAGAGGAGCTACTGTTCTTCTCAGTTTCCTAAGCAGAGTTGATCTAGATATGGCCCGTGTGTATAGGAAACACAGTTCTTTTGTTCTGAGCAAGCTCACTGTTCTGGCCCTATGGGAAACACAGTAGAGTAGAAGAGTGTTCTTTTCTCAAAAGCAGAGTGTGTTTCTTGTAAGGCGAGCTAGAGTTTGTTTCCCAGTCCTAAATGTAGTTGAGTCACATGTAGTTTTTTGTCCTATGAGCAAGAGTTGTTTTCTGGTAAGACGAGTTACTATTGTGCTCCAATTGCCCTACACAGTGCAAATAGCACTCGCGTCTGTTCCCAGCAAGTACAGTGTATTGGACTGAAGAGGATCTACTGTTCTTTTCAGTTTCCTAAGCAGAGGTGAACTAGATATGGCCCATGTGTGTAGGAAGCACAGTTTTTTTGTTCTGCGCAAACTTACCGTTCGGACCCCATAGGAAAAACAGTAGAGTAGAAGAGTGCTCTTTTCTCAAAAGCAGAGTGTTTTTCATGTAAGGCGAGGTAGCGTTTGTTTCCCAGTCCTAAATGGAGTTGAATCACATGCAGTTTCTGGTTCTATGAGCCAGAGTTGTTTTCTGGTAAGGAAAGTCACTATTGCAATCCCATTGCCATACACAGTGCAAATAGCACTGGCATCTCTTCACAGCAAGTACAGTGTATCGGACTGAAGAGGAGCTACTGTTCTTGTCAGTTTCCTAAGCAGAGTTGAACTAGATATGGCCCGTGTGTGTAGGAAGCACAGTTCTTATGTTCTGAGCAAGCTCACTGTTCTGGCCCTATAGGAAACAAAGTAGAGTAGAAGAGTGCTCTTTTCTCTAAAGCAGAGTGTGTTTCTTGTAAGGCAAGCTAGCGTTTGTTTCCTAGTCCTAAATGGAGTTGAATCACATGGAGTTTCTGGTACTATGAGCAAGAGTTGTTTTCTGGTAAGGAAAGTCACTATTGCGCTGCCATTGCCATACCCATTGCAAATAGCTCTCGCGTCTGTTCCCAGCAAGTACAGTGTTGGACTGAAGAGGAGCTACTGTTCTTGTCAGGTTCCTAAGCAGAGTTGAACTAGATGTGGCCCGTGTGTGTAGGAAGCACAGTTATTATGTTCTGAGCAAGCTCACTGTTTGGACCCCATAGGAAACACAGTAGAGTAGAAGAGTGCTCTTTTCTCAAAAGCAGAGTGTGTTTCATGTAAGGCGAGCTAGCGTTTGTTTCCCAGTCCTAAATGGAGTTGAATCACATGCAGTTTCTGGTCCTACGAGCAAGAGTTGTTTTCTGGTAAGGAAAGTCACTATTGCACTCCCATTGCCATATACAGTGCAAATAGCCCTCGCGTCTGATCGCAGCAAGTACAGTATATCGGACTGAAGAGGAGCTACTGTTCTTGTCAGTTTCCTAAGCAGAGTTGAACTAGATATGCCCTGTGTATGTAGGAAGCACAGTTCTTTTCTTCTGAGCAAGCTCACTATTCTAGCCCTATGGGAAACACAGTAGAGTAGAAGAGTGTTCTTTTCTCAAAAGCAGAGTGTGTTTCTCGTAAGGCGAGCTAGAGTTTGTTTCCCAGTCCTAAATGTAGTTGAGTCACATGCAGTTTTTTGTCCTACGAGCAAGAGTTGTTTTCTGGTAAGACGAGTCACTATTGTGCTCCCATTGCCTTACACAGTGCAAATAGCACTCGCATCTGTTCCCAGCAAGTACAGTGTATTGGACTGAAGAGGATCTACTGTTCTTGTCAGTTTCCTAAGCAGAGTTGAACTAGATATGGCCCATGTGTGTAGGAAGCACAGTTCTTTTGTTCTGAGCAATCTCACTGTTTGGACCCCATAGGAAACACAGTAGAGTAGAAGAGTGTTCTTTTTTCAAAAGCAGAGGGTGTTTCTTGTAAGGCGAGCTATCGTTTGTTTCCCAGTCCTAAATGGAGTTGAATCACAAGCAGTTTCTGGTCCTACGAGCAAGAGTTGTTTTCTGGTAAGAAGAGTCACTATTGCGCTCCCATTGCCATACACAGTGCAAATAGCACTGGCGTCTGTTCCCTGCATGTACAGAGTATTGGACTTAAGAGGAGCTACTGTTCTTGTCGGTTTCCTAAGCAGAGTTGAAATAGATATGGCCAGTGTGTAGGAAGCACAGTTCTTTTGTTCTGAGCAAGCTCACTGTTCTTGCCCCATAGGAAACACAGTAGAGTAGAAGAGTGCTCTTTTCTCTAAAGCAGAGTGTGTTTCTTGTAAGGCGAGCTAGCATTTGTTTCCAAGTCCTAAATGGAGTTGAATCACATGCAGTTTCTGGTCCTACGAGCAAGAGTTGTTTTATGGTAAGAATAGTCACTATTGCGCTGCCATTGCCATACACAGGACAAATAGCACTGGCGTCTGTTCCCAGCAAGTACAGTGTATTGGACTAAAGGGGATCTACTGTTCTTGTCAGGTTCCTAAGCAGAGTTGAACTAGATATGGCCCTTTTGTGTTTAGGAAGCACACTTATCATGTTCTGAGCAAGCTCACTGTTCTGGCCCTATAGGAAACACAGTAGAGTAAAAGAGTGCTATTTTCTCAAAAGCAGGGTGTGTTTCTTGTAATGCAAGCTAGCGTTTGTTTCCAGTCCTAAATGGAGTTGAATCACATGCAGTTTCTGGTCCTACGAGCAAGAGTTGTTTTCTGTTAAGGAAAGTCACTATTGCACTCCCATTGCCATACACAGTGCAAATAGCACTCGCGTCTGATCCCAGCAAGTACAGTGTATCGGACTGAAGCGGAGCTACTGTTCTTGTCAGTTTCCTAAGAAGAGTTGAACTAGATATGCCCCGTGTGTGTATGAAGCACAGTTCTTTTCTTCTGAGCAAGCTCACCGTTCTGGCCTTTTGGGAAACACATTAGAGTAGAAGAGTGCTCTTTTCTCAAAAGCAGACTGTGTTTCTTGTAAGGCGAGCTAGCGTTTGTTTACCAGTCCTAAATGGAGTTGAACCACATGCAGTTTCTGGTCATACGAGCAAGAGTTGTTTTCTGGTAAGGAAAGTCACTATTGGGTTCCCATTGCCATACACAGTGCAAATAGCACTCCCGTCTGTTCCTAGCAAGTACAGTGTATTGGACTGAAGAGGAGCTCCTGTTCTTCTCAGTTTCCTAAGCAGAGTTGAACTACATATGCCCCGTGGGTGTAGAAAGCACACTTCTTTTGTTCTGAGCAAGCTTACTGTTCTGGCCCTATGGGAAACACAATAGTGTAGAAGAGTGTTCTTTTCTCAAAAGCAGAGTGTTTTTCTTGTAAGGCGAGCTGGAGTTTGTTTCCCAGTCCTAAATGTAGTTGAGTCACATGCAGTTTTTTGTCCTATGAGGAAGAGTTGTTTTTGGAATACGAGTCACTATTTGCTCCAATTTCCCTACACAGTGCAAATAGCACTCGCGTCTGTTCCCAGCAAGTACAGTGTATTGGACTGAAGATGATCTACTGTTCTTGTCATTTTCCTAAGTAGAGTTGAACTAGATATGGCCCATGTGTGTAGGAAGCACAGTTCTTTTGTTCTGAGCAAGCTCACTGTTTGGACCCCATGGGAAACACAGTAGAGTAGAAGAGTGCTCTTTTCTCAAAAGCAGACTGTGTTTCTTGGAAGGCGAGCTAGGGTTTGTTTCCCAGTCCTAAATGGAGTTGAATCACATGCAGTTTCTGGTCCTACGAGCAAGAGTTGTTTTATGGTAAGAGTAGTCACTATTGCGCTGCCATTGCCATACACAGGACAAATAGCACTGGCGTCTGTTCCCAGCAAGTACAGTGTATTGGACTAAAGGGGATCTACTGTTCTTGTCAGGTTCCTAAGCAGAGTTGAACTAGATATGGCCCGTGTGTTTAGGAAGCACAGTTATTATATTCTGAGCAAGCTCACTGTTCTGGCCCTAAAGGAAACACAGTAGAGTAGAAGAGTGCTCTTTTCTCAAAAGCAGAGTATGTTTCTTGTAAGGCAAGCTAGCATTTGTTTCCCAGTCCTAAATGGAGTTGAGTCACATGCAGTTTTTTGTCCTACGAGCAAGAGTTGTTTTCTGGTAAGACGAGTCACTATTGTGCTCCCATTGCAATTCACAGTGCAAATAGCACTCGCGTCTGTTCCCAGCAAGTACAGTGTATTGGACTGAATAGGATCTACTGTTCTTTTCAGTTTCCTAAGCAGAGGTGAACTAGATATGGCCCATGTGTGTAGGAAGCACAGTTCTTTTGTTCTGAGCAAACTTACCGTTCGGACCCCATAGGAAACACAGTAGAGTAGAAGAGTGCTCTTTTCTCAAAAGCAGAGTGTGTTTCTTGTAAGGCAAGCTAGCGTTTGTTTCCTAGTCCTAAAGGGAGTTGAATCACATGCAGTTTCTGGTACTATGAGAAAGAGTTGTTTTCTGGTAAGGAAAGTCCCTATTGCGCTGCCATTGCCATACACAGTGCAAATAGCACTCGCGTCTGTTCCCAGCAAGTACAGTGTTGGACTGAAGAGGAGCTACTGTTCTTGTCAGGTTCCTAAGCAGAGTTGAACTAGATATGGCCCGTGTGTGTAGGAAGCAAAGTTATTATGTTCTGAGCAAGCTCACTGTTTGGACCCCATAGGAAACACAGTAGAGTAGAAGAGTGCTTTTTTCTCAAAAGCACAGTGTGTTTCATGTAAGGCGAGCTAGCGTTTGTTTCCCAGTCCTAAATGGAGTTGAATCACATGCAGTTTCTGGTCCTATGAGCAAGAGTTGTTTTCTGGTAAGGAAAGTCACTATTGCACTCCCATTGCCATACACAGTGCAAATAGCACTGGCGTCTGTTCCCAGTAAATACAGTGTATCGGACTGAAGAGGTCAATTTCCTAAGCAGAGTTGAACTAGATATGGCCCGTGTGTGTAGGAAGCACAGTTCTTATGTTCTGCGCAAGCTCACTGTTCTGGCCCTATAGGAAACACAGTAGAGTAGAAGAGTGCTCTTTTCTCTAAAGCAGATTGTGTTTCTTGTAGGGCAAGCTAGCGTTTGTTTCCCAGTCCTAAATGGAGTTGAATCACATGCAGTTTCTGGTCCTACGAACAAGAGTTGTTTTCTGGTAAGGAAAGTCACTATTGCGCTGCCATTGCCAAACACAGGACAAATAGCATTGGTGTCTGTTGCCAGCAAGTATAGTGTATTGGACTGAAGAGGATCTACTGTTCTTGTCAGGTTCCTAAGCAGACTTGAACTAGATATAGCCGTGTGTGTAGGAAGCACAATTTTTTTTGTTCTGAGCAAGCTCACTTTTTGGACCCCATAGGAAACACAGTAGACTAGAAGAGTGCTCCTTTCTCTAAAGCAGAGTGTGTTTCTTGTAAGGCGAGCTAGCGTTTGTTTCCCAGTCCTAAATCGAGTTGAATCCCATGCAGTTTCTGGTACTATGAGCAAGAGTTGTTTTCTGGTAAGGAAAGTCACTATTGCGCTGCCATTGCCATACACAGGACAAATAGCACTGGCGTCTGTTGACAGCAAGTACAGTGTATTGGACTGAAGAGGATCTACTGTTCTTGTCAGGTTCCTAAGCAGACTTGAACTAGATATGGCCGTGTGTGTAGGAAGCACAATTTTTTTTGTTCTGAGCAAGTTCACTGTTTGGACCCCATAGGAAACACAGTAGAGTAGAAGAGTGCTCTTTTCTCAAAAGCAGAGTGTGTTTCATGTAAGGCGAGCTAGCATTTGTTTCCCAGTCCTAAATGGAGTTGAATCACATGCACTTTCTGGTCCTACGAGCAAGAGTTGTTTTCTGGTAAGGCAGGTCACTATTGCACTCCCATTGCCATATACAGTGCAAATAGCCCTCGCGTCTGTTCGCAGCAAGTACAGTATATCGGACTGAAGAGGAGCTACAGTTCTTGTCAGTTTCCTAAGCAGAGTTAAACAAGATATAGCCCGTGTGTAGGAAGCACAGTTCTTTTGTTCTGAGCAAGCTCACTGTTCTGGCCCTATAGGAAACACAGTAGAGTAGAAGAGTGCTCTTTTCTCTAAAGCAGAGTGTGTTTCTTGTAAGGCGAGCTAGCGTTTGTTTCCCAGTCCTAAATGGAGTTGAATCACATGCAGTTTTTGTTCCTACAAGCAAGATTCATTTTCTGAAAAGGAAAGACACTATTGGGCTCCCATTGCCATACACAGTGCAAAAAGCACTCGCGTCTGTTACCAGCAAGTACGGTGTATTGGACTGAAGAGGAGCTACTGTTCCTGTCAGTTTCCTAAGCTGAGTTGAACTAGATATGGCCCATGTGTGTAGGAAGCACAGTTCTTTTGTTCTGAGCAAGCTCACTATTCGGACAACATAGGAAACAAAGTAGAGTAGAAGACTGCTCTTTTCTCAAAAGCAGAGTGTGTTTCTTGTAAGGCAAGCTAGCGTTTGTTTCCCAATCCTAAATGGAGTTGAATCCCATGCAGTTTCTGGTCCTATGAGCAAGAGGTGTTTTCTGATAAGAAGTGTCACTATTGCGCTCCCATTGTCATACACAGGGCAAATAGCACTCTAGTCTGTTCCCAGCAAGTACAGTGTATTGGACTGAAGCGGAGCTACTGTTCTTGTCAGTTTCCTCAGCAGAGTTGAACTAGATATGGCCCGTGTGTGTAGGAAGCACAGTTCTTTAGTTCTGAGCAAGCTCACTGTTCTGGCCCTGTAGGAAACACAGTAGAGTAGAAGAGTGCTCTTTTCTCAAAAGCAGAGTATGTTTCTTGTAAGGCGAGCTAGCGTTTGTTTCCCAGTCCTAAATGGAGTTGAATCACATGCAGTTTTTGGTCCTACAAGCAAGATTTTTTTCTGGTAAGGAAAGTCACTCTTGCTCTCCCATTGCCATACACAGTACAAATAGCACTCGAGTCTGTTCCCAGCAAGTACAGTGTATTGGACTGAAGAGGACCTACTGTTCTTGTCAGTTTCCTAAGCAGAGTTGAACTAGATATGGACTGTGTGTGTAGGAATCACAGTTCTTTTGTTCTGAGAATGCTCACTGTTCTGGCCCTATAGGAAACACATTAGAGTAGAAGAGTGCTGTTTTCTCAATCCAGAGTGTGTTTATTGTAAGTCGAGCTAGCGATTGTTTCCCAGTAAGAAATGGAGTTGAATCCCATGCAGTTTCTGGTCCTACGAGCAAGAGGTGTTTTCTGATAAAAAGAGTCACTATTGCGCTCCTATTGCCATACACAGTGCAAATAGCACTCGTGTCTGTTCCCAGCAAGTACAGTGTATTGGACTGAAGAGGAGCTACTGTTCTTGTCAGTTTCCTAAGCAGAGTTGAACTAGATATGGCCCGTGTGTGTAGGAAGCACAGTTCTTTTGTTCTGATCAAGCTCACTGTTCGGCCCCCATAGGAAACACAGTAGAGTAGAAGAGTGCTCTTTTCTCAAAAGCAGAGTGTGTTTCTTGTAAGGTGAGCTAGTGTTTGTTTCCCAGTAAGAAATGGAGTTGAATCCCATGCAGTTTCTGGTCCTACGAGCAAGAGGTGTTTTCTGATAAGAAGAGTCACTATTGCGCTCCTATTGCCATACACAGTGCAAATGGCACTCGTGTCTGTTCCCAGCAAGTACAGTGTATTGGACTGAAGCGGAGCTACTGTTCTTGTCAGTTTCCTAAGCAGAGTTGAACTAGATATGGCCCGTGTGTGTAGGAAGCACAGTTATTTTGTTCTGAGAATGATCACTGTTCCGGCCCTAAAGGAAACACATTAGAGTAGAAGAGTGCTGTTTTCTCAATCCAGAGTGTGTTTCTTGTAAGTCGAGCTACCGTTTGTTTCCCAGTCCTAAATGGAGTTGAATCCCATGCAGTTTCTGGTCCTACGAGCAAGAGTTTTTTTCTGGTAAGAAGAGTCACTATTGTGCTCCCATTGTCATACACAGGGCAAATAGCACTGGCGTCTGTTCCAAGCAAGTACAGTGTATTGGACTGAAGAGGATCTACTGTTCTTGTCAGTTTCCAAAGCAAAATTGAACTAGATATGGACCGTGTGTGCAGGAAGCACAGTTCTTTTGTTCTCAGCAAGCTAACTGTTTTGGCCCTATAGGAAACACAGTAGAGTAGAAGAGTGATCATTTCTCAAAAGCATATTGTGTTTCTTGTAAGGCGAGCTAGCGTTTGTTTCCCAGTCCTAAATGGAGTTGAATCCCATGCAGGTTCTGTTCCAGCGAGCAAGAGTTGTTTTCTTGTAAGAAGAGTCACTATTGGGCTCCCATTGCCTTACACAGTGCAAATAGCACTGGCGTCTGTTCCCAGGAAGTACAGGGTATTGGACTGAAGCCGAGATACTGTTCTTGTCAATTTCCTAGGCAGAGTTGAACTAGATATGGCCCCTGTGTGTGGGAAGCCCAGTTCTTTTGTTCTGACCAAGCTCACTTTTCGGAACCCAAAGAAACACAGTAGAGTAGAAGAGTGCTCTTTTCTCAAAAGCAGAGTGTGTTTCTTGTAAGTCGAGCTAGTGTTTGTTTCCCAGTCAGAAATGGAGTTGAATCCCATGCAGTTACTGGTCCTACGAGCAAGAGGTGTTTTCTGATAAGAAGAGTCACTATTGTGCTCCTATTGCCATACACAGTGCAAATAGCACTCGCGTTTGTTCCCAGCTAGCACAGTGTATTGGACTGAAGAGGAGCTACCGTTCTTGTCAGTTTCCTAAGCAGAGTTGAACTAGATATGGCCCGTGTGTGTAGGAAGCACAGTTCTTTTGTTCTGCGCAAGCTAACTGTTCGGACCCCATAGGAAACACAGAAGAGTAGAAGAGTGCTCTTATCTCAAAAGCAGAGTGTGTTTCTTGTAAGGCGAGCTAGCTTTTGTTTCCCAGTCCTAAATGGAGTTGAATCCCATGCAGTTTCTGGTCCTATGAGCAAGAGTTGTTTTCTGGTAAGAAGAGTCACTATTGTGCTCTCTTTGTCATACAAAGGGCAAATAGCACTCGCGTCTGTTCCCAGCAATTACAGTGTATTGTACTGAAGAGGATATACTGTTCTTGTCATTTTCCTAAGCAGAATTGAACTAGATATGGCCCGTGTGTGTAGGAAGCACAGTTCTTTTGTTCTGAGCAAGCTAACTGTTTTGGCCTTATTGGAAACACAGTAGAGTAGAAGAGTGATCATTTCTTCAAAGCAGAGTGTGTTTCTTGTAAGGTGAGCTAGCGTTTGTTTCCCAGTCCTAAATGGAGTTGAATCACATGCAGTTTTTGGTCCTACGAGTAAGAGTTGTTTTTTGGTAAGGAAAGTCACTATTGCGCTCCCATTGTCATACATAGTGCAAGTAGCACTGGCGACTGTTCCCAGCAAGGACAGTGTATTGGACTGAAGAGGAGCTACTGTTCTTGTCAGTTTCCCAAGCAGAGTTGAACTAGATATGGCCCATGTGTGTAGGAAGCACAGTTCTTTTGTTCTGAGCAAACTCACTCTTCTGGCCCTATAGGAAACACAGTAGAGTAGAAGAGTGCTCTTTTATCAAAAGCAGAGTGTGTTTATTGTATGGCGAGCTAGCGTTTGTTTCCCAGTCCTAAATGGAGTTGAATCACATGCAGTTTTTGGTCCTACGAGCAAGAGTTGTTTTCTGGTAAGGAAAGTCACTATTGTGCTCCCATTGCCATAAACAGTGCAAATAGCACTCGCGTCTGTTCCCAGCATATACAGTGTATTGGACTGAAGAGGATCTACTGTCCTTTTCAGTTTCCTAAGCAGAATTGAACTAGATATGGCAGTATTTGTATGAAGCCCAGTTCTTTTTTTCTGAGCAAGCTCACTGTTCTGGCCCTATAGGAAACACAGTAGTGTAGAAGAGTGCTCTTTTGTCAAAAGCAGAGTGTGTTTCTTGTAAGGCAAGCTAGCGTTTTTTCCCAGTCCTAAATGGAGTTGAATCACATGCAGTGTTTGGTACTACGAGCATGAGATTTTTTCTGGTAAGGAAAGTCACCTTTGCGCTCCCATTGCCATACACAGTGCAAATAGCACTCGCATCTTTTCCCAGCAAGTACAGTGTATTTGAATGAAGCGGAGCTACTGTTCTTGTCAATTTCCTAAGCAGAGTTGAACTAGATATGGCCCGTGTGTGTAGGAAACCCAGTTCTTTTGTTCTGACCAAGTTCACTGTTCGGAACCCAAAGAAACACAGTAGAGTAAAAGAGTGCTCTTTTCTCAAAAGCAGAGTGTGTTTCTTGTAAGGCAAGCTAGTGTTTGTTTCCCAGTCAGAAATGGAGTTGAATCACATGCAGTTTTTGGTCCTAAGAGCAAGAGGTGTTTTCTGATAAGAAGAGTCACTATTGCCCTCCTATTGCCATACACAGCGCAAAAAGCACTCCCGTCTGTTCCCAGCTAGCACAGTGTATTGGACTGAAGAGGAGCTACCGTTCTTGTCAGTTTCCTAAGCAGAGTAGAACTAGATATGGCCCCTGTGTGTAGGAAGCACAGTTCTTTTGTTCTGAGCAAGCTCAGTGTTCGGACCCCATAGGAAACACAGTAGAGTAGAAGAGTGTTCTTTTCTCAAAAGCAGAGTGTGTTTCTTTTAAGGCGAGCTAGAGAGTTTGTTTCCCAGTCCTAAATGTAGTTGAGTCACATGCAGTTTTTTGTCCTATGAGCAAGAGTTGTTTTCTGGTAAGACGAGTCACTATTGTGTTCCAATTGCCCTACACAGTGCAAATAGCACTCGCGTCTATTCCCAGCAAGTACAGTGTATTGGACTGAAGAGGATCTACTGTTCTTGTCAGTTTCCTAAGCAGAGTTGAACTAGATATGGCCCATGTGTGTAGGAAGCACAGTTCTTTTGTTCTGAGCAATCTCACTGTTTGGACCCCATAGGAAACACAGTAGAGTAGAAGAGTGCTCTTTTCTCAAAAGCAGAGTGTGTTTCATGTAAGGCGAGCTAGCATCTGTTTCCCAGTCCTAAATGGAGTTGAATCACATGCACTTTCTGGTCCTACGAGCAAGAGGTGTTTTCTGGTAAGGAAAGTCCCTATTGCGCTCCCATTGCCATATACAGTGCAAATAGCACTCGCGTCTGTTCCCAGCAAGTACAGTGTATCGGACTGAATTGGAGCTACTGTTCTTGTCAGTTTCCTAAGCAGAGTTGAACTAGATATGGCCCGTGTGTAGGAAGCACAGTTCTTTTGTTCTGAGCAAGCTCACTGTTCTGGCCCTATAGGAAACACAGTAGAGTAGAAGAGTGCTCTTTTCTCTAAAGCAGAGAGTGTTTCTTGTAAGGTGAGGTAGCGTTTCTTTCCCAGTCCTAAATGGAGTTGAAACACATGCAGTTTCTGGTCCTAAGAGCAAGAGTTGTTTTATGGTAAGAATAGTCACTATTGCGCTGCCATTGCCATACACAGGACAAATAGCTCTGGCGTCTGGTCCCAGCAAGTACAGTGTATTGGACTAAACGGGATCTACTGTTCTTGTCAGGTTCCTAAGCAGACTTGAACTAGATATGGCCCGTGTGTGTAGGAACACAGTTCTTTTGTTCTGAGCAAGCTCACTGTCCTGGCCCTGTAGGAAATACAGTAGAGTAGAAGAGTGCTCTTTTCTCTAAAGCAGAGAGTGTTTCTTGAAGGTGAGCTAGCGTTTGTTTCCCAGTCCTAAATGTAGTTGAAACAAATGCAGTTTCTGGTCCTACGAGCAAGAGTTTTTTTATGGTAAGAATAGTCACTATTGCACTGCCATTGCCATACACAGGACAAATAGCACTGGCGTCTGGTCCCAGAAAGTACAGTGTATTGAACTAAAGGGGATCTACTGTTCTTGTCAGGTTCCTAAGCAGACTTGAACTAGATATGGCCCGTGTGTGTAGGAAGCACAGTTCTTTTGTTCTGAGCAAGCTTACCGTTCTGGCCCTATGGGAAAAACAGTAGAGTAGAAGAGTGCTCTTTTCTCAAAAGCAGAGTGTGTTTTTGTAAGGCGAGCTAGAGTTTGTTTCCCAGTCCTAAATGGAGTTGAGTCACATGCAGTTTTTTGTCCTACGAGCAAGAGTTGTTTTCTGGTAAGACATGTCACTATTGTGCTCCCATTGCCATACACAGTGCAAAAAGCACTCGCGTCTGTTCCCAGCAAGTACAATATATTGGACTGAATAGGATCTACTAATCTTTTCAGTTTCCTTAGCAGAGGTGAACTAGATATGGCCCATGTGTGTAGGCAGCACAGTTCTTTTGTTCTGAGCAAGCTCACTGTTCTGGCCCTATAGGAAACACAGTAGAGTAGAAGAGTGCTCTTTTCTCAAAAGCAGAGTGTGTTTCTTGTAAGGTGAGCTAGCGTTTGTTTCCCAGTCCTAAATGGAGTTGAATCACATGCAGTTTTTGGTCCTACGAGCAAGAGTTGTTTTCTGGTAAGGAAAGTCACTATTGTGCTCCCATTGCCATACACAGTGCAAATAGCACTGGCGTCTGTTCCCAGCAAGTACAGTGTATTGGACTGAAGCGGAGCTACTGTTCTTGTCAGTTTCCTAAGCAGAGTTGAACTAGATATGGCCCCTGTGTAGGAAGCACATTTCTTTTGTTGTGAGCAAGCTCACTATTCGGACCCCATAGGAAACGCAGTAGAGTAGAAGAGTGCTCTTTTCTCAAAAGCAGAGTGTGTTTCTTGTAAGGCGAGTTAGTGTTTGTTTCTCAGTCAGAATTGGAGTTGAATCCCAAGCAATTTCTGGTCCTTTGAGCAAGAGTTGTTTTCTGATAAGAAGAGTCACTATTTTGCTCCTATTGCCATACACAGTGCAAATAGCACTCGCGTCGGTTCCCAGCTAGTACAGTGTATTGGACTGAAGAGGAGCTACCGTTCTTGTCAGTTACCTAAGCTGAGTTGAACTAGATATGGCTCGTGTGTGTAGGAAGCACAGTTCTTTTGTTCTGAGCAAGCTCACTGTTCGTACCCCATAGGAAACACAGTAGAGTAGAAGAGTGGTCTTTTCTCAAAAGCAGAGTGTTTTTCTTGTAAGGCGAGATAGCGATTGTTTCCCAGTCAGAAATGGAGTTGAATCACATCCAGTTTTTGGTCCTACGAGCAAGAGTTGTTTTCTGGTAAGGAAAGTCACTATTGTGCTCCCATTGCCATACACAGTACAAATAGGACTCGCGTCTGTTCCCAGCAAGTACAGTGTATTGGACTAAAGAGGATCTACTATTCTTGTCAGTTTCCAAAGCAGAATTGAACTAGATATGGCACGTGTGTAGGAAGCACAGTTCGTTTTTTCTAAGCAAGCAAACTGTTTTGGCGCTATAGGAAACACAATAGAGTAGAAGAGTGATCATTTCTCAAAAGCAGAGTGTGTTTCTTGTAAGGCGAGCTAGCGTTTGTTTCCCAGTCCTAAATGGGGTTGAATTCCATGCAGTTTTTGGTCCTACGAGCAAGAGTTGTTTTCTGGTAAGGAAAGTCACTATTGTGCTCCCATTGCCATACAGTGCAAATAGGACTCGCGTCTGTTCCAAGCAAGTACAGTGTATTGGTCTGAAGAGGAGCTACTGTTCTTTTCAGTTTCCTAAGCAGAGTTTAACTAGATATGGCCCATGTATGTAGGAAGCACAGTTCTTTTGTTCTGAGAATGCTCACTGTTCTGGCCCTATAGGAAACACATAAGCGTTGAAGAGTGCTCTTTTCTCAATCTAGAGTGTGTTTCTTGTAAGTCGAGCTAGCGTTTGTTTCCCAGTCCTAAATGGAGTTGAATCCCATGCAGGTTCTGGTCCTACTAGCAAGAGTTGTTTTCTGGTAAGAAGAGTCACTATTGTGCTCCCATTGTCGTACACAGGGTAAATAGCACTGGCGTCTGTTCCCAACAAGTACAGTGTATTGGACTGAAGAGGATGTACTGTTATTGTCACTTTCCAAAACAGAATTGAACTAGATATGGCCCGTGTGTGTAGGAAGCACAGTTCTTTTGTTCTAAGCAAGCTAACTGTTCTGGCCCTATAGGAGACACCGTAGAGTAGAAGAGTGATCATTTCTCTAAAGCAGAGTGTGTTTCTTGTAAGGCGAGCTAGCGTTTGTTTCCCAGTCCTAAATGGAGTTGAATCACATGCAGTTTTTGGTCCTACGAGCAAGAGTTGTTTTCTGGTAATTGAAGTCACTATTGTGCTCCCTTTGCCATACACAGTGCAAATAGCACTAGCGTCTGTTCCCAGCAAGTACAGTGCATTGGATTGAAGAGGAGCTACTGTTCTTGTCAGTTTCCTAAGCAGAGTTGAACTAGATATGGCCCGTGTGTTTAGGAAGCACAGTTCTTTTGTTCTGAGCAAGCTCACTGTTCGGACCCCATAGGATACACAGTAGAGTAGAAGAGTGCTCTTTTCTCAAAAGCAGAGTGTGTTTCTTGTAAGGTGAGCTAGCGTTTGTTTCCCAGTCCTAAATGGAGTTGAATCCCATGCAGTTTCTGGTTCTATGAGCAAGAGTTGTTTTTTTGGTAAGAAGAGTCACTATTGCGCTCCCATTGTCATACACAGGGCAAAGAGCACTAGCGACTGTTCAGAGCATGTACAGTCAGTGTATTGGACTGAAGAGGAGCTACTGTTCTTGTCATTTTCCTAAGCAGAATTGAACTAGATGTGGCCATGTGTGTAGGAAGCACAGTTCTTTTGTTCTGAGCAAGCTCACTGTTCTGGCCCACTAGGAAACACAGTAGAGTAGAAGAGTGCTCTTTTCTCAAAAGCAGAGTGTGTTTCTTGTAAGGCGAGCTAGCGTTTGTTTCCCAGTCCTAAATGGAGTTGAATCACATGCAGTTTTTGGTCCTACGAGCAAGAGTTGTTTTCTGGTAAGGAAAGTCACTATTGTCCTCCCATTTCCATACACAGTGCAAATAGCACTCGCGTCTGTTCCCAGCAAGTACAGTGTATTGGACTGAAGCGGAGCTACTGTTCTTGTCAGTTTCCTAAGCAGAGTTGAACTAGATATGGCCCCTGTGTGTAGGAAGCACAGTTCTTTTGTTCTGAGCAAGCTCACTATTCGGACCCCTTAGGAAACAGAGTAGAGTAGAAGAGTGCTCTTTTCTCAAAAGCAGAGTGTGTTTCTTGTAAGGCGAGTTAGTGTTTGTTTCCCAGTCAGAATTGGAGTTGAATCCCATGCAGTTTCTGGTCCTATGAGCAAGAGTTGTTTTCTGATAAGAAGAGTCACTGTTGTGCTCCTATTACCATAGACAGTGCAAATAGCACTCGCGACGGTTCCCAGCTAGTACAGTGAATTGGACTGAAGAGGAGCTACCGTTCTCGTCAGTTTCCTAAGCGGAGTTGAACTAGATATGGCCCGTGTGTGTAGGAAGCACAGTTCTTTTGTTCTGAGCAAGCTCACTGTTCGTACCCCATAGGAAACACAGTAGAGTAGAAGAGTGGTCTTTTCTCAAAAGCAGAGTGTGTTTCTTGTAAGGCGAGCTAGCGATTGTTTCCCAGTCAGAAATGGAGTTGAATCACATCCAGTTTTTGGTCCTATGAGCAAGAGTTGTTTTGTGGTAAGGAAAGTCACTATTGCGGTCCCATTGCCATACACAGTGCAAATAGGACTCGCGTCTGTTCCCAGCAAGTACAGTGTATTGGACTAAAGAGGAGCTACTGTTCTTGTCAGTTTCCTAAGCAGAGTTGAACTAGATATGGCCTGTGTGTGTAGGAAGCACAGTTCTTTTGTTCTGAGCAAGCTCAATGTTCGCACGCCATAGGAAACACAGTAGAGTAGAAGAGTGCTCTTTTCTCAAAAGCAGAGTGTGTTTCTTGTAAGGCGAGCTAGCGTTTGTTTCCCAGTCCTAAATGGAGTTGAATCACATGCAGTTTTTGGTCCTACGAGCAAGAGTTGTTTTCTGGTAAGGAAAGTCACTATTGTGCTTCCATTGGCATACACAGTGCAAAAAGCACTGGCGTCTGTTCCCAGCAAGTACAGTGTATTGGACTGAAGAGGAGCTACTGTTCTTGTCAGTTTCCTAAGCAGAGTTGAACTAGATATGGCCCTTGTGTGTAGGAAGCACAGTTCTTTTGTTCTGAGCAAACTCACTGTTCTGGCCCTATAGGAAACCAGTAGAGTAGAAGAGTGCTCTTTTCTCAAAAACAGAGTGTGTTTCCTGTAAGGCGAGCTACTGTTTGTTTCCCAGTCAGAAATGGAGTTGAATCCCATGCAGTTTCTGGTCCTACGAGAAAGAGGTGTTTTCTGATAAGAAGAGTCACTATTGTGCTCCCATTGTCATACAGAGGGCAAATAGCACTGGGGTCTGTTCCCAGCATGTACAGTGTATTGGACTGAAGAGGAGCTACTGTTCTTGTCAATATCCTAAGCAGAGTTGAACTAGATATGGCCCGTGTGTGTAGGAAGCACAGTTCTTTTGTTCAGAGCAAGCTCACTGTTCGGACCCCATAGGATACACAGTAGAGTAGAAGAGTGCTCCTTTCTCAAAAGCAGAGTGTGTTTCTTGTAAGGCGAGCTAGCGTTTGTTTCCCAGTCCTAAATGGGGTTGAATCACATTCAGTCTCTTGTCCCACGAGCAAGAGTTGTTTTCTGATAAGAAGAGTCACTATTGCGCTCCCATGTCATACACAGGGCAAATAGCACTGGCGTCTGTTCCCAGCATGTACAGTGTATTGGACTGAAGAGGATCTACTGTTCTTGTCAGTTTCCTAAGCAGAATTGAACTAGATATGGCCGTATTTGTATGAAGCACAGTTCTTTTGTTCTGAGCAAGCTCACTGTTCTGGCCCTGTAGGAAACACAGTAGAGTAGAAGAGTGCTCTTTTCTCAAAAGCAGAGTGTGTTTCTTGTAAGGCGAGCTAGCGTTTGTTTCCCAGTCAGAAATGGAGTTGAATCAAATGCAGTTTTTGGTCCTATGAGCAAGAGTTGTTTTCTGGTAAGGAAAGTCACTATTGTGCTCCCATTGCCATACACAGTGCAAATAGCACTCGCATATGTCCCCAGCAAGTACAGTGTATTGGACTGAAGCGGAGCTACTGTTCTTGTCAGTTTCCTACGCAGAGTTGAACTAGATATGGCCCCTGTGTGTTGGAAGCACAGTTCTTTTGTTCTGAGGAAGATCACTGTTCGGACCCCAAAGTAAACACAGTAGAGTAGAAGAGTGCTCTTTTGTCAAAAGCAGAGTGTGTTTCTTGTAAGGCGAGCTAGCGTTTTTTCCCAGTCCTAAATGGAGTTGAATCACATGCAGGTTTTGGTCCTACGAGCATGAGTTGTTTTCTGGTAAGGAAAGTCACTATTGCGCTCCCATTGCCATACACAGTGCAAATAGCACTCGCATCTGTTCCCAGCAAGTACAGTGTATTGGACTGAAGCAGAGCTACTGTTCTTCTCAATTTCCTAAGCAGAGTTGAACTAGATATGGCCCCTGTGTGTGGGAAGCCCAGTTCTTTTGTTCTGACCAAGCTCACTGTTCGGAACCCAAAGAAACACAGTAGAGTAGAAGAGTGCTCTTTTCTCAAAAGCAGAGTGTGTTTCTTGAAAGGCGAGCTAGCGTTTGTTTCCCAGTCCTACATGGAGTTGAATCCCATGCAGTTTCTGGTCCTATGAGCAACAGCTATTTTCTGGTAAGATGAGTCGCTATTGTACTCCAATTGTCATACAAAGGACAAATAGCACTGGCGTCTGTTCCCAGCAAGTACAGTGTATTGTACTGAAAAGGATCTACTGTTCTTGTCAGTTTCCTAAGCAGAATTGAATTAGATATGGCCCGTGTGTGTAGGAAGCACAGTTCTTCTGTTCTGAGCAAGCTAACTGTTTTGGTCCTATGGGAAACACAGTAGAGTAGAAGAGTGCTCTTTTCTCAAAAGCAGAGTGTGTTTCTTGTAAGGCGAGCTACCATTTTTTTCCCAGTCCTAAATGGAGTTGAATCACATGCAGTTTTTTGTCCTACGAGCAAGAGGTGTTTTCTGTTAAGAAGAGTCACTATTGCGCTCCTATTGCCATACACAGTGCAAATAGCACTCGCGTCTGTTCCCAGCTAGCACAGTGTATTGGACTGAAGAGGATCTACTGTTCTTTTCAGTTTCCTAAGCAGAATTGAACAAGATATGGCAGTATTTGTATGAAGCACAGTTCTTTTGTTCTGAGCAAGCTCACTGTTCTGGCCCTATAGGAAACACAGTAGAGTAGAAGAGTGCTCTTTTGTCAAAAGCAGAGTGTGTTTCTTGTAAGGCAAGCTAGCGTTTGTTTCCCAGTCCTAAATGGAGTTGAATCACATGCAGTTTTTGTTCCTACAAGCAAGATTCGTTTTCTGAAAAGGAAAGACACTATTGGGCTCCCATTGCCATACACAGTGCAAAAAGCACTCGCGTCTGTTACCAGCAAGTACAGTGTTGGACTGAAGAGGAGCTACTGTTCTTGTCAGTTTCCTAAGCAGAGTTGAACTAGATATGGCCCGTGTGTGTAGGAAGCACAGTTCTTTTGTTCTGAGCAAGCTCACTGTTCTGGCCATGTAGGAAACACAGTAGAGTAGAAGAGTGCTCTTTTCTCAAAAGCAGAGTGTGTTTCTTGTAAGGCGAGCTAGCGTTTGTTTCCCAGTCCTAAATGGAGTTGAATCACATGCAGTTTTTGGTCCTACAAGCAAGATTTTTTTCTGGTAAGGAAAGTCACTCTTGCTCTCCCATTGCCATACACAGTACAAATAGCACTCGAGTCTGTTCCCAGCAAGTACAGTGTATTGGACTGAAGAGGACCTACTGTTCTTGTCAGTTTCCTAAGCAGAGTTGAACTAGATATGGACTGTGTGTGTAGGAATCACAGTTCTTTTGTTCTGAGAATGCTCACTGTTCTGGCCCTATAGGAAACACATTAGAGTAGAAGAGTGCTGTTTTCTCAATCCAGAGTGTGTTTATTGTAAGTCGAGCTAGCGATTGTTTCCCAGTAAGAAATGGAGTTGAATCCCATGCAGTTTCTGGTCCTACGAGCAAGAGGTGTTTTCTGATAAGAAGAGTCACTATTGCGCTCCTATTGCCATACACAGTGCAAATAGCACTCGTGTCTGTTCCCAGCAAGTACAGTGTATTGGACTGAAGCGGAGCTACTGTTCTTGTCAGTTTCCTAAGCAGAGTTGAACTAGATATGGCCCGTGTGTGTAGGAAGCACAGTTCTTTTGTTCTGATCAAGCTCACTGTTCGGCCCCCATAGGAAACACAGTAGAGTAGAAGAGTACTCTTTTCTCAAAAGTAGAGTGTGTTTCTTGTAAGGCGAGCTAGTGTTTGTTTCCCAGTAAGAAATGGAGTTGAATCCCATGCAGTTTCTGGTCCTACGAGCAAGAGGTGTTTTCTGATAAGAAGAGTCACTATTGCGCTCCTATTGCCATACACAGTGCAAATAGCACTCGTGTCTGTTCCCAGCAAGTACAGTGTATTGGACTGAAGCGGAGCTACTGTTCTTGTCAGTTTCCTAAGCAGAGTTGAACTAGATATGGCCCGTGTGTGTAGGAAGCAGAGTTATTTTGTTCTGAGCAAGCTCACTGTTCGGCCCCCATAGGAAACACAGTAGAGTAGAAGAGTGCTCTTTTCTCAAAAGCAGAGTGTGTTTCTTGTAAGGCGAGCTAGCATTTGTTTCCCAGTCAGAAATGTAGTTGAATCACATGCAGTTTCTGGTCCTACGAGCAAGAGGTGTTTTCTGATAAGAAGAGTCACTATTGTGCTCCTATTGCCATACACAGTACAAATAGCACTCGGGTCTGTTCCCAGCAAGTACAGTGTATTCGACTGAAGAGGAGCTACTGTTCCTGTCAGTTTCCTAAGCAGAGTTGAACTAGATATGGCCCGTGTGTGTACGAAGCACAGTTCTTTTGTTCTGAGAATGCTCACTGTTCCGGCCCTAAAGGAAACACATTAGAGTAGAAGAGTGCTGTTTCTCAATCCAGAGTGTGTTTCTTGTAAGTCGAGCTACCGTTTGTTTCCCAGTCCTAAATGGAGTTGAATCCCATGCAGTTTCTGGTCCTACGAGCAAGAGTTTTTTTCTGGTAAGAAGAGTCACTATTGTGCTCCCATTGTCATACACAGGGCAAATAGCACTGGCGTCTGTTCCAAGCAAGTACAGTGTATTGGACTGAAGAGGATCTACTGTTCTTGTCAGTTTCCAAAGCAAAATTGAACTAGATATGGACCGTGTGTGCAGTAAGCACAGTTCTTTTGTTCTCAGCAAGCTAACTGTTTTGGCCCTATAGGAAACACAGTAGAGTAGAAGAGTGATCATTTCTCAAAAGCATATTGTGTTTCTTGTAAGGCGAGCTAGCGTTTGTTTCCCAGTCCTAAATGGAGTTGAATCCCATGCAGGTTCTGGTCCTACGAGCAAGAGTTGTTTTCTGGTAAGAAGAGTCACTATTGGGCTCCCATTGCCTTACACAGTGCATATAGCACTGGCGTCTGTTCCCAGGAAGTACAGGGTATTGGACTGAAGCCGAGATACTGTTCTTGTCAATTTCCTAGGCAGAGTTGAACTAGATATGGCCCCTGTGTGTGGGAAGCCCAGTTCTTTTGTTCTGACCAAGCTCACTTTTCGGAACCCAAAGAAACACAGTAGAGTAGAAGAGTGCTCTTTTCTCAAAAGCAGAGTGTGTTTCTTGTAAGTCGAGCTAGTGTTTGTTTCCCAGTCAGAAATGGAGTTGAATCCCATGCAGTTACTGGTCCTACGAGCAAGAGGTGTTTTCTGATAAGAAGAGTCACTATTGTGCTCCTATTGCCATACACAGTGCAAATAGCACTCGCGTTTGTTCCCAACTAGCACAATCATTGGACTGAAGAGGAGCTACCGTTCTTGTCAGTTTCCTAAGCAGAGTTGAACTAGATATGGCCCGTGTGTGTAGGAAGCACAGTTCTTTTGTTCTGCGCAAGCTAACTGTTCGGACCCCATAGGAAACACAGAAGAGTAGAAGAGTGCTCTTATCTCAAAAGCAGAGTGTGTTTCTTGTAAGGCGAGCTAGCTTTTGTTTCCCAGTCCTAAATGGAGTTGAATCCCATGCAGTTTCTGGTCCTATGAGCAAGAGTTGTTTTCTGGTAAGAAGAGTCACTATTGTGCTCTCATTGTCATACAAAGGGCAAATAGCACTCGCGTCTGTTCCCAGCAATTACAGTGTATTGGACTGAAGAGGATATACTGTTCTTGTCATTTTCCTAAGCAGAATTGAACTAGATATGGCCCGTGTGTGTAGGAAGCACAGTTCTTTTGTTCTGAGCAAGCTAACTGTTTTGGCCTTATTGGAAACACAGTAGAGTAGAAGAGTGATCATTTCTCCAAAGCAGAGTGTGTTTCTTGTAAGGTGAGCTAGCGTTTGTTTCCCAGTCCTAAATGGAGTTGAATCACATGCAGTTTTTGGTCCTACGAGTAAGAGTTGTTTTTTGGTAAATAAAGTCACTATTGCGCTCCCATTGTCATACACAGTGCAAGTAGCACTGGCGTCTGTTCCCAGCAAGCACAGTGTTTTGGACTGAAGAGGAGCTACTGTACTTGTCAGTTTCCCAAGCAGAGTTGAACTAGATATGGCCCATGTGTGTAGGAAGCACAGTTCTTTTGTTCTGAGCAAACTCACTCTTCTGGCCCTATAGGAAACACAGTAGAGTAGAAGAGTGCTCTTTTATCAAAAGCAGAGTGTGTTTCTTGTATGGCAAGCTAGCATTTGTTTCCCAGTCCTAAATGGAGTTGAATCACATACAGTTTTTGGTCCTACGAGCAAGAGTTGTTTTCTGGTAAGGAAAGTCACTATTGCCCTCCCATTGCCACAAACAGTGCAAATAGTACTCGCGTCTGTTCCCAGCAAGTACAGTGTATTGGACTGAAGCGGATCTACTGTTTTTGTCAGTTTTCTGAGCAGAGTTTAACTATATACGGCCCCTGTGTGTTGGAAGCAAAGTTCTTTTGTTCTGAGCAAGCTCACTGTTCAGACCCCATAGTAAACACAGTAGAGTAGAAGAGTGCTCTTTTCTCAAAAGCAGAGTGTGTTTCTTGTAAGGCGAGCTACCATTTGTTTCCCAGTCCCAAATGGAGTTGAATCACATGCAGTTTCTTGTCCTACGAGCAAGAGTTGTTTTCTGGTAACAAGAGTCACTATTGCGCTCCCATTGTCATACACAGGGCAAATAGCACTGGCGTTTGTTCCCAGCATATACAGTGTATTGGACTGAAGGGGATCTACTGTCCTTTTCAGTTTCCTAAGCAGAATTGAACTAGATATGGCAGTATTTGTATGAAGCCCAGTTCTTTTTTTCTGAGCAAGCTCACTCTTCTGGCCCTATAGGAAACACAGTAGAGTAGAAGAGTGCTCTTTTGTCAAAAGCAGAGTGTGTTTCTTGTAAGTCAAGCTAGCGTTTTTTCCCAGTCCTAAATGGAGTTGAATCACATGCAGTGTTTGGTCCTACGAGCATGAGATTTTTTCTGGTAAAGAAAGTCACCTTTGCGCTCCCATTGCCATACACAGTGCAAATAGCACTTGCATCTTTTCCCAGCAAGTACAGTGTATTTGAATGAAGCGGAGCTACTGTTCTTGTCAATTTCCTAAGCAGAGTTGAACTAGATATGGCCCGTGTGTGTAGGAAACCCAGTTCTTTTGTTCTGACCAAGTTCACTGTTCGCAACCCAAAGAAACACAGTAGAGTAAAAGAGTGCTCTTTTCTCAAAAGCAGAGTGTGTTTCTTGTAAGGCAAGCTAGTGTTTGTTTCTCAGTCAGAAATGGAGTTGAGTCACATGCAGTTTATGGTCCTACGAGCAAGAGTTGTTTTCTGGTAAGGAAAGTCACTATTGCGCTCCCACTGCCGTACACAGTGCAAATAGCACTCGCGTCTGATCCCAGAAAGTACAGTGTATCGGACTGAAGACGAGCTACTGTTCTTGTCAGTTTCCTAAGCAGAGTTGAACTAGATATGGCCCGTGTGTGTAGGAAGCACAGTTCTTTTGTTCTGAGCAAGCTCACCATTCTGGCCCTATGGGAAACACAGTAGAGTAGAAGAGTGCTCTTTTCTCAAAAGCAGAGTGTATTTCTTGTAAGGCGAGCTAGAGTTTGTTTCCCAGTCCTAAATGGAGTTGAGTCACATGCAGTTTTTTGTCCTACGAGCAAGAGTTGATTTCTGGTAAGACGAGTCACTATTGTGTTCCCATTGCCATACACAGTGCAAATAGCACTAGCGTCTGTTCCCAGCAAGTACAGTGTATTGGACTGAATAGGATCTACTGTTCTTTTCAGTTTCCTAAGCAGAGGTGAACTAGATATGGCCCATGTGTGTAGGAAGCACAGTTCTTTTGTTCTGAGCAAGCTCACTGTTCGGACCCCATAGGAAACACAGTAGAGTAGAAGAGTGCTCTTTTCTCTAAAGCAGAGTGTGTTTCTTGTAAGGCAAGCTAGCGTTTGTTTCCTAGTCCTAAATGGAGTTGAATCACATGCAGTTTCTGGTCCTACGAACAAGAGTTGCTTTCTGGTAAGGAAAGTCACTATTGTGCTCCCATTGCCATACACAGTGCAAATAGCACTCGCGTCTGTTCCAAGCAAGTACAGTGTTGGACTGAAGAGGAGCTACTGTTCTTGTCAGGTTCCTAAGCAGAGTTGAACTACATATGGTCCATGTGTGTAGGAAGCACAGTTCTTTTGTTCTGAGCAAGCTCACTGTTTGGACCCCATAGGAAACACAGGAGACTAGAAGAGTGCTCCTTTCTCTAAAGAACAGTGTGTTTCTTGTAAGGCAAGCTAGCGTTTGTTTCCCAGTCCTAAATGGAGTTGAATCCCATGCAGTTTTTTGTCCTATGAGCAAGAGTTGTTTTCTGGTAAGACGAGTCACTATTGTGCTCCAATTGCCCCACACAGTGCAAATAGCACTCACATCTCTTCCCAGCAAGTGCAGTGTATTGGACTGAAGAGGATCTACTCTTCTTGTCAGTTTCCTAAGCAGAGTTGAACTAGATATGGCCCATGTGTGTAGGAAGCACAGTTCTTTTTTTCTGAGCAAGCTTACTGTTCGACCCCATAGGAAACACAGTTGAGTAAAAGAGTGCTCTTTTCTCAAAAGCAGAGTGTGTTTCTTGTTAGGCGAGCTAATGTTTGTTTCTCAGTCAGAAACTGAGTTGAATCCCATGCAGTTTCTGGTCCTACGAGAAAGAGTTGTTTTCTGGTAAGAAGAGTCACTATTGCGCTCCCATTGTCATACACAGTGCAAATAGAACTCTCGTCTGTTCTAAGCAAGTACAGTGTATTGGACTGAAGAGGAGCTACAGTTCTAGTCAGTTTCCTAAGCATTGTTGAACTAGATATGGCTGTGTGTGTAGGAAGCACAGTACTTTTGTTCTGAGCAAGCTCACTGTTCGGACCCATAGGAAACACAGTAGAGTAGAAGAGTGCTCTTTTCTCAAAAGCAGAGTGTGTTTCTTGTAAGGCGAGCTAGCATTTGCTTTCCAGTCAGAAATGGAGTTGAATCACATGCAGTTTCTGGTCCTATGAGCAAGAGTTGTTTTCTGGTAAGAAGAGTCACTGTTCTGCTCCAATTGCCATACACAGTGCAAATAGCACTCGCGTCTGTTCCCAGCAAGTACAGTGTATTGGACTAAAGAGGATCCTCTGCTCTTGTCAGTTTCCTAAGCAGAGTTGAACTAGATATGGCCCCGGTGTGTAGGAAGCACAGTTCTTTTGTTCTGAGCAAGCTCACTGTTCGGACCCCATAGGAAACACAGTAGAGTAGAAGAGTGCCCTTTTCTCCTAAGCAGAGTGTGTTATTGAAAGGCGAGCTAGCATTTGTTTCCCAGTCCTAAATGGAGTTGAATCACATGCAGTTTTTGGTCTTACGAGCAAGAGTTGTTTTCTGGTTAGGAAAGTCACTATAGCACTCCCATTGCCATACACATTGCAAATAGCACTCGCGTCTCTTCCCAGCAAGTACAGTGTATTGGACTGAAGAGGAGCTACTGTTCTTGTCAGTTTCCTAAGCATAGTTGAACTAGATATGGCCCCTTTGTGTAGGAAGCACAGTTCTTTTGTTCTGAGCAAGCTCACTGTTCGGAACCCATGGGAAAAACAGTAGAGTAGAGGAGTGCTCTTTTCTCAAAAGCAGAGTGTGTTTCTTGTAAGGCAAGCTAACATTTGTTTACCAGTCCTAAATAAAGTTGAGTCACTTGCAGTTTTTGGTCCTACGAGCAAGAATTGTTTTATGGTAAGAATTGTCACCATTGCACTCCCATTGTCATACACAGGGCAAATAGCACTGGTGTCGGTTCCCAGCATATACAGGGTATTGGACTGAGGGGTATCTACTGTTCTTGTAAGTTTCCTAAGCAGAATTGAACTAGATATGGCCTGTGTGTGAAGGAAGCACAGTTCTTTTGTTCTGAGCAAGCTCACTGTACTGGCCCTATAGGAAACACAGCAGAGTAGAAGAGTGCTCTTTTCTCAAAAGCAGAGTGTGTTTCTTGTAAGGCGAGCTAGCGTTTGTTTCCCAGTCCTAAATGGAGTTGAATCACATGCAGTTTTTGGTCCTACAAGCAAGAGTTGTTTTCTGGTAAGGAAAGTCACTATTGCGCTCCCATTTCCATACAAAGTGCAAATAGCACTCGCGTCTGTTCCCAGCAAGTACAGTGTATTGGACTGAAGGGGAGCTACTGTTCTCATCAGTTTCCTAAGCAGAGTTGAAATAGATATGGCCCGTGTGTGTAGGAAGCACAGTTCTTTTGTTCTGAGCAAGCTCACTGTTCTGGCCCTATGGGAAACACAGTAGAGTAGAAGAGTGCTCTTTTCTCAAAAGCAGAGTGTGTTTCTTGTAAGGCGAGGTAGCGTTTGTTTCCCAGTCCTAAAAGGAGTTGAATCCCATGCAGTTTCTGGTCCTACGAGCAAGAGTTGTTTTCTGGTAAGAAGAGACACTATTGTGCACCCATTGTCATACACAGGGCAAATGGCACTGGCGTCTGTTCCCAGCATGTAGAGTGTATTGGACTGAAGAGGAGCTACTGTTCTTGTCAGTTTCCTAAGCAGAATTGAACTGGATATGGCCATGTGTGTAGGAAGCACAGTTCTTTTGTTCTGAGCAAGCTCGCTGTACTGGCCCTAAAGGAAACACAGTAGAGTAGAAGAGTGCTCTTTTCTCAAAAGGAGAGTGTGTTTCTTGTAGGGCGAGCTAGCGTTTGTTTCCCAGTCCTAAACGAAGTTAAATCCCATGCAGTTTTTGGTCCTATGAGCAAGAGTTGTTTTCTGGTGAGGAAAGTCACTATTGCGCTCACATTGCCATACACAGTGCAAATAGCACTCGCGTCTCTTCCCACCAAGTACAGTGTATTGGACTGAAGAGGAGCTACTGTTCTTCTCAGTTTCCTAAAAAGAGTTGAACTAGATATGGCCCGTGTGTAGGAAGCAGAGTTCTTTTGTTCTGAGCAAGCTCATTGTTCGGACCACAAAGGAAACACGGTAGAGTAGAAGAGTGCCGTTTTCTGAAAATCAGAGTCTGTTTCTTGTAAGGCGAGCTAGCGTTTTTTCCCCAGTTCTAAATGGAGTTGAATCACATGCAGTTTTTTGTCCTACGAGCAAGATTTGTTTTCTGGTAAGACGAGTCACTATTGTGCTCCAATTGCCATACACAGTGCAAATAGCACTCGCGTCTGTTCACAGCAAGTACAGTGTATTGGACTGAAAAGGAGCTACTGTTCTTGACAGTTTCCTAAGCAGAGTTGAACTAGATATGGCCCATGTGTGTAGGAAGCACAGTTCTTTTTTTCTGAGCAAGCTCACTGTTCAGACGCCATAGGAAACACAGTAGAGTAGAAGAGTGCTCTTTTCTCAAAAGCAGAGTGTGTTTCTTGTAAGGCGAGCTAGTGTTTGTTTCCCAGTTAGAAATGGAGTATAATCCCATGCAGTTCTGGTCCTACGAGCAAAAGTTGTTTTCTGGTAAAAAGAGTCACTATTGCGCTCCCATTGTCATACACAGAGCAAGTAGCACTCGTGTCTGTTCCCAGCAAGTACAGTGTATTGGACTGAATAGGAGCTACTGTTCTTGTCAGTTTCTTAAGCAAAATTGAACTAGATATGGCCGTGTGTGTAGGAAGCACACTTCTTTTGTTCTGAGCAAGCTCACTGTTCTGGCCATATAGGAAACACAGTAGAGTAGAAGAGAGCTCTTTTCTCAAAAGCAGAGTGTGTTTCTTGTAAGGTGACCTAGCGTTTGTTTCCCAGTCCTAAATGGAGTTGAATCACATGCAGTTTTTGGTCATACAAGCAAGAGTTGTTTTCTGGTAAGGAAAGACACTATTGCGCTCCCTTTGCCATACACAGTGCAAATATCACTCACGTCTGTTCCCAGCAAGTACAGTGTATTGGACTGAAGAGGAGCTACTGTTCTTGTCAGTTTCCTAAGCAGAGATGAACTAGATATGGCCCTTGTGTGTAGGAAGCACAGTTCTTTTGTTCTGAGCAAGCTCACTCTTCTGGCCCTATAGAAAACACACTAGAGTAGAAGAGTGCTCTTTTCTCAAAAGCAGAGTGTGTTTCTTGTAAGGCGAAGTAGCATTTGTTTCCCAGTCCTAAATGGAGTTGATTCACAAGCAGTTTCTGGTCCTAAGACCAAGAGTTGTTTTCTGGTAAGAAGAGTCACTATTACTCTCCCATTGTCATACACAGTGCAAACAGCACTGGCGTCTGTTCGCAGCAAGTACAATGTATTGGACTGAACAGGATCTACTTTTCTTGTCAGTTTCCTAAGCAGAATTGAACTAGATATGGCCCGTGTGTGTAGGAAGCACAGTTCTTTTGTTCTTAGCAAACTCACTGTTGTGGCCCTATGGGAAACACAGTAGAGTAGAAGAGTGCTCTTTTCTCAAAAGCAGAGTATGTTTCTTGTAAGGCGAGGTAGCGTTTGTTTCCCAGTCCTAAATGGAATTGAATCCCATGCAGTTTCTGGTCCTACGAGCAAGAGTTTTTTTCTGGTAAGAAGAGACACTATTGTACTCCCACTGTCATACACAGGGCAAAAAGCACTGGCGTCTTTTCCCAGCATGTAGAGTGTATTGGACTGAAGAGGATCTACTGTTCTTGTCAATTTCCTAAACAGAATTGAACTAGATATGGCCATGGGTATAGGAAGCAAAGTTCTTTTGTTCTGAGCAAGCTCTCTTCTGGCCCTATAGGAAACACAATAGAGTAGAAGAGTGCTCTTTCTCAAAAGCAGAGTGTGTTTTTGTAAGGTGAGCTAGCATTTATTTCCCAGTTCTAAATGGAGTTGAATCACATGCAGTTTCTGGTCCTATGAGCAAGAGTTGTTTTCTGGTAAGGAAAGTCACTATTGAGCTCCCATTGCCATACACAGTGCAAATAGCACTAGCGTCTGTTTCCTGCAAGTAGAGTGTATTGGACTGAAGAGGAGCTACTGTTCTTGTCAGTTTCCTAAGCAGAGTTGAACGAGATATGGCCCGTGTGTGTAGGAAGCACAGTTCTTTTGTTCTGAGCAAGCTCACTCTTCGGAACCCATGGGAAACACAATAGAGTAGAGGAGTGCTCTTTCCTCAAAAGCAGAGTGTGTTTCTTGTAAGGCAAGCTAACGTTTGTTTCCCAGTCCTAAATAAAGTTGAATCACTTGCAGTTTTTGGTCCTATGAGCAAGAGTTGTTTTATGGTAAGAATTGTCACTATTGCACTCCCATTGTCATACACAGGGCAAATAGCACTGGTGTCGGTTCCCAGCATGTACAGTGTATTGGACTGAAGAGTATCTACTGTTCTTGTCAGTTTCTTAAGCAGAATTGATCTAGATATGGCCGTGTGTGTAGGAAGCACAGTTCTTTTGTTCTGAGCAAGCTCACTGTTCTGGCCACATAGGAAACACAGTTCAGTAGAAGAGTGCTCTTTTCTCAAAAGCAGAGTGTGTTTCTTGTAAGGCAAGCTAGCGATTGTTTCCCAGTCCTAAATGGAGTTGAATCACATGCAGTTTTTGATCCTACGAGCAAGAGTTGTTTTCTGGTAAGGAAAGTCACTATTGAGCTCCCATTGCCATACACAGTGCAAATAGCACTCACGTCTCTTCCCAGCAAGTACAGTGTATTGGACTGAAGAGGAGCTACTGTTCTTCTCAGTTTCCTAAAAAGAGTTGAACTAGATATGGCCCGTGGGTAGGAAGCAGAGTTCTTTTGTTCTGAGCAAGCTCATTGTTCGGACCCCAAAGGAAACACGGTAGAGTAGAAGAGTGCCGTTTTCTCAAAATCAGAGTCTGTTTCATGTAAGGCAAGCTAGCGTTTTTTTCCCAGTTCTAAATGGAGTTGAATCACATGCAGTATTTTGTCCTACGAGCAAGATTTGTTTTCTGGTAAGACGAGTCACTATTGTGCTCCAATTGCCATACACAGTGCAAATAGCACTCGCGTCTGTTCCCAGCAAGTACAGTGTATTGGACTGAAAAGGAGCTACTGTTCTTGACAGTTTCCTAAGCAGAGTTGAACTAGATATGGCCTGTGTGTGTAGGAAGCACAGTTCTTTTTTTCTGAGCAAGCTCACTGTTCAGACGCCATAGGAAACACAGTAGAGTAGAAGAGTGCTCTTTTCTCAAAAGCAGAGTGTGTTTCTTGTAAGGCGAGCTAGTGTTTGTTTCCCAGTTAGAAATGGAGTTGAATCCCATGCAGTTCTGGTCCTACGAGCAAAAGTTGTTTTCTGGTAAAAAGAGTCACTATTGCGCTCCCATTGTCATACACAGAGCAAGTAGCACTCGTGTCTGTTCCCAGCAAGTACAGTGTATTGGACTGAATAGGAGCTACTGTTCTTGTCAGTTTCCTAAGCAAAATTGAACTAGATATGGCCGTGTGTGTAGGAAGCACACTTCTTTTGTTCTGAGCAAGCTCACTGTTCTGGCCATATAGGAAACACAGTAGAGTAGAAGAGAGCTCTTTTCTCAAAAGCAGAGTGTGTATCTTGTAAGGTGACCTAGCGTTTGTTTCCCAGTCCTAAATGGAGTTGAATCACATGCAGTTTTTGGTCATACAAGCAAGAGTTGTTTTCTGGTAAGGAAAGACACTATTGCGCTCCCTTTGCCATACACAGTGCAAATATCACTCACGTCTGTTCCCAGCAAGTACAGTGTATTGGACTGAAGAGGAGCTACTGTTCTTGTCAGTTTCCTAAGCAGAGTTGAACTAGATATGGCCCTTGTGTGTAGGAAGCACAGTTCATTTGTTCTGAGCAAGCTCACTCTTCTGGCCCTATAGAAAACACACTAGAGTAGAAGAGTGCTCTTTTCTCAAAAGCAGAGTGTGTTTCTTGTAAGGCGAAGTAGCATTTGTTTCCCAGTCCTAAATGGAGTTGATTCACAAGCAGTTTCTGGTCCTAAGACCAAGAGTTGTTTTCTGGTAAGAAGAGTCACTATTACTCTCCCATTGTCATACACAGTGCAAACAGCACTGGCGTCTGTTCGCAGCAAGTACAATGTATTGGACTGAACAGGATCTACTTTTCTTGTCAGTTTCCTAAGCAGAATTGAACTAGATATGGCCCGTGTGTGTAGGAAGCACAGTTCTTTTGTTCTTAGCAAACTCACTGTTGTGGCCCTATGGGAAACACAGTAGAGTAGAAGAGTGCTCTTTTCTCAAAAGCAGAGTATGTTTCTTGTAAGGCGAGGTAGCGTTTGTTTCCCAGTCCTAAATGGAATTGAATCCCATGCAGTTTCTGGTCCTACGAGCAAGAGTTTTTTTCTGGTAAGAAGAGACACTATTGTACTCCCACTGTCATACACAGGGCAAAAAGCACTGGCGTCTTTTCCCAGCATGTAGAGTGTATTGGACTGAAGAGGATCTACTGTTCTTGTCAATTTCCTAAACAGAATTGAACTAGATATGGCCATGGGTATAGGAAGCAAAGTTCTTTTGTTCTGAGCAAGCTCTCTTCTGGCCCTATAGGAAACACAATAGAGTAGAAGAGTGCTCTTTCTCAAAAGCAGAGTGTGTTTTTGTAAGGTGAGCTAGCATTTATTTCCCAGTTCTAAATGGAGTTGAATCACATGCAGTTTCTGGTCCTATGAGCAAGAGTTGTTTTCTGGTAAGGAAAGTCACTATTGAGCTCCCATTGCCATACACAGTGCAAATAGCACTAGCGTCTGTTTCCTGCAAGTAGAGTGTATTGGACTGAAGAGGAGCTACTGTTCTTGTCAGTTTCCTAAGCAGAGTTGAACGAGATATGGCCCGTGTGTGTAGGAAGCACAGTTCTTTTGTTCTGAGCAAGCTCACTCTTCGGAACCCATGGGAAACACAATAGAGTAGAGGAGTGCTCTTTCCTCAAAAGCAGAGTGTGTTTCTTGTAAGGCAAGCTAACGTTTGTTTCCCAGTCCTAAATAAAGTTGAATCACTTGCAGTTTTTGGTCCTATGAGCAAGAGTTGTTTTATGGTAAGAATTGTCACTATTGCACTCCCATTGTCATACACAGGGCAAATAGCACTGGTGTCGGTTCCCAGCATGTACAGTGTATTGGACTGAAGAGTATCTACTGTTCTTGTCAGTTTCTTAAGCAGAATTGATCTAGATATGGCCGTGTGTGTAGGAAGCACAGTTCTTTTGTTCTGAGCAAGCTCACTGTTCTGGCCACATAGGAAACACAGTTCAGTAGAAGAGTGCTCTTTTCTCAAAAGCAGAGTGTGTTTCTTGTAAGGCAAGCTAGCGATTGTTTCCCAGTCCTAAATGGAGTTGAATCACATGCAGTTTTTGATCCTACGAGCAAGAGTTGTTTTCTGGTAAGGAAAGTCACTATTGAGCTCCCATTGCCATACACAGTGCAAATAGCACTCACGTCTCTTCCCAGCAAGTACAGTGTATTGGACTGAAGAGGAGCTACTGTTCTTCTCAGTTTCCTAAAAAGAGTTGAACTAGATATGGCCCGTGGGTAGGAAGCAGAGTTCTTTTGTTCTGAGCAAGCTCATTGTTCGGACCCCAAAGGAAACACGGTAGAGTAGAAGAGTGCCGTTTTCTCAAAATCAGAGTCTGTTTCATGTAAGGCAAGCTAGCGTTTTTTTCCCAGTTCTAAATGGAGTTGAATCACATGCAGTATTTTGTCCTACGAGCAAGATTTGTTTTCTGGTAAGACGAGTCACTATTGTGCTCCAATTGCCATACACAGTGCAAATAGCACTCGCGTCTGTTCCCAGCAAGTACAGTGTATTGGACTGAAAAGGAGCTACTGTTCTTGACAGTTTCCTAAGCAGAGTTGAACTAGATATGGCCTGTGTGTGTAGGAAGCACAGTTCTTTTTTTCTGAGCAAGCTCACTGTTCAGACGCCATAGGAAACACAGTAGAGTAGAAGAGTGCTCTTTTCTCAAAAGCAGAGTGTGTTTCTTGTAAGGCGAGCTAGTGTTTGTTTCCCAGTTAGAAATGGAGTTGAATCCCATGCAGTTCTGGTCCTACGAGCAAAAGTTGTTTTCTGGTAAAAAGAGTCACTATTGCGCTCCCATTGTCATACACAGAGCAAGTAGCACTCGTGTCTGTTCCCAGCAAGTACAGTGTATTGGACTGAATAGGAGCTACTGTTCTTGTCAGTTTCCTAAGCAAAATTGAACTAGATATGGCCGTGTGTGTAGGAAGCACACTTCTTTTGTTCTGAGCAAGCTCACTGTTCTGGCCATATAGGAAACACAGTAGAGTAGAAGAGAGCTCTTTTCTCAAAAGCAGAGTGTGTATCTTGTAAGGTGACCTAGCGTTTGTTTCCCAGTCCTAAATGGAGTTGAATCACATGCAGTTTTTGGTCATACAAGCAAGAGTTGTTTTCTGGTAAGGAAAGACACTATTGCGCTCCCTTTGCCATACACAGTGCAAATATCACTCACGTCTGTTCCCAGCAAGTACAGTGTATTGGACTGAAGAGGAGCTACTGTTCTTGTCAGTTTCCTAAGCAGAGTTGAACTAGATATGGCCCTTGTGTGTAGGAAGCACAGTTCATTTGTTCTGAGCAAGCTCACTCTTCTGGCCCTATAGAAAACACACTAGAGTAGAAGAGTGCTCTTTTCTCAAAAGCAGAGTGTGTTTCTTGTAAGGCGAAGTAGCGTTTGTTTCCCAGTCCTAAATGTTGTTGATTCACAAGCAGTTTCTGGTCCTAAGACCAAGAGTTGTTTTCTGGTAAGAAGAGTCACTATTACTCTCCTATTGTCATACACAGTGCAAACAGCACTGGCGTCTGTTCGCAGCAAGTACAATGTATTGGACTGAACAGGATCTACTTTTCTTGTCAGTTTCCTAAGCAGAATTGAACTAGATATGGCCCGTGTGTGTAGGAAGCACAGTTCTTTTGTTCTGAGCAAGCTCACTGTTCTGGCCCTATGGGAAACACAGTAGAGTAGAAGAGTGCTCTTTTCTCAAAAGCAGAGTGTGTTTCTTGTAAGGCGAGGTAGCGTTTGTTTCCCAGTCCTAAATGGAATTGAATCTCATGCAGTTTCTGGTCCTACGAGCAAGAGTTTTTTTCTGGTAAGAAGAGACACTATAGTGCTCCCACTGTCATACACAGGGCAAAAAGCACTGGCGACTTTTCCCAGCATGTAGAGTGTATTGGACTGAAGAGGATCTACTGTTCTTGTCAGTTTCCTAAGCAGAATTGAACTAGATATGTCCGTGTGTGTAGGAAGCACAGTTTTTTTGTTCTGAGCAAGCTCACTGTTCTGGCTATATAGGAAACACAGTAGAGTAGAAGAGTGCTCTTTTCTCAAAAGCAGAGCGTGTTTCTTGTAAGGTGAGTTAGCGTTTGTTTCCCAGTCCTAAGTGGAGTTGAATCACATGCAGTTTCTGGTCCTATGAGCAAGAGTTGTTTTCTGGTAAGGAGAGACACTATTGTGCTCCCATTGCTGTACACAGTGCAAATAGCACTCGCGTCTGTTCCCAGCAAGTACAGTGTACTGTACTGAAGAGGAGCTACTTTTCTTGCCAGTTTCCTAAGAAGAGTTGAACTAGATATGGCCCATGTGTGTAGGAAGCACAGTTCTTTTGTTCTGAGCAAGCTCACTGTTCGGAATACTTAGGAAACACAGTAGAGTAGAAGAGTGCTCTTTTCTCAAAAGCAGATTGTGTTTCTTGTAAGGCGAGATAGCGTTTGTTTCCCAGTCCGAAATGGAGTTGAATCCCATGCAGTTTCTGGTCCTACGAGCAGGAGTTGTTTTCTGGTAAGAAGAGTCACTGTTGCAGTCCCATTGTCATACACAGTGCAAATAGCACTGGCATCTGTTCCCAGCATGTACAGTGTATTGGACTGAAGAGGATCTACTGTTTTTTCAGTTTCCTAAACAGAGTTGAACTAGATATGGCCCGTGCATGTAGGAAGCACAGTTCTTTTTTTCTGAGCAAGCTCACTGTTCTGGCCATATAGGAAATACAGTAGAGTAGAAGAGTGCTCTTTTCTCAAAAGCAGAATGTGTTTCTGGTAAGGCAAGCTAGCGTTTATTTCCCAGTTCTAAATGGATTTGAATCACATGCAGTTTTCGGTCCTACGAGCAAGAGTTGTTTTCTGGTAAGGAAAGTCACTATTGAGCTCACATTGCCATACACAGTGCAAATAGCACTCGCGTCTGTTCCCAGCAAGTACAGTGTATTGGACTGAAGAGGAGCTACTGTTCTTGTCAGTTTCCTAAGCAGAGTTGAACTAGATATGGCCCGTGTGTGTAGGAAGCACAGTTCTTTTTTTTGAGCAAGCTTACTGTTCGACCCCATAGGAAACACAGTTGAGTAGAAGAGTGCTCTTTTCTCAAAAGCAGAGTGTGTTTCTTGTTAGGCAAGCTAATGTTTGTTTCTCAGTCAGAAATTGAGTTGTATCCCATGCAGTTTCTGGTCCTACGAACAAGAGTTTTTTTCTGGTAAGAAGAGTCACTATTGCGCTCCCATTGTCATACACAGTGCAAATAGCACTCCCGTCTGTTCTAAGCAAGTACAGCGTATTGGACTGAAGAGGAGCTACTGTTCTTGTCAGTTTCCCTAGCATAGTTGAACTAGATATGGCCTTGTGTGTAGGAAGCACAGTACTTTTGTTCTGAGCAAGCTAACTGTTCGGACCCCATAGGAAACACAGTAGAGTAGAAGAGTGCCCTTTTCTCAAAAGCAGAGTGTGTTATTGAAAGGCCAGGTAGCATTTGTTTCCCAGTCCTAAATGGAGTTGAATCACATGCAGTTTTTGGTCTTACGAGCAAGAGTTGTTTTCTGGTAAGGAAAGTCACTCTTGCGCTCCCATTGCCATACACAGTGCAAATAGCACTCGCGTCTCTTCCCAGCAAGTACAGTGTATTGGACTGAAGAGTATCTACTGTTCTTGTCACTTTCTTAAGCAGAATTGATCTAGATATGGCCGTGTGTAGGAAGCACATTTCTTTTGTTCGGAGCAAGCTCACTGTTCTGGCCACATAGGAAACACAGTAGAGTAGAGGAGAGCTCTTTTCTCAAAAGCAGTGTGTGTTTCTTGTAAGGCAAGCTAGCGTTTGTTTCCCAGTCCTAAATGGAGTAGAATCACATGCAGTTTTTGGTCCTACGAGCAAGAGTTGTTTTCTGGTAAGGAAAGTCACTATTGAGCTCCCATTGCCATACACAGTGCAAATAGCACTCGCATCTGTTCCCACAAAGTACAGTGTATTGGACTGAAGAGGAGCTACTGTTCTTCTCAGTTTCCTAAAAAGAGTTGAACTAGATATGGCCCATGTGTGTATGAAGCAGAGTTCTTTTGTTCTGAGCAAGCTCATTGTTCAGACCCCAAAGGAAACACAGTAGAGTAGAAGAGTGCCGTTTTCTCAAAATCAGAGTCTGTTTCTTGTAAGGGGAGCTTGCGTTTATTTCCAAGTTCTAAATGGAGTTGAATCACATGCAGTTTTCAGTCCTACGAGCAAGAGTTGTTTTCTGGTAAGGAAAGTCACTATTGAGCTCCCATTGCCATACACAGTGCAAAGAGCACTCGCGTCTGTTCCCAGCAAGTACAGTGTATTGGACTGAAGAGGAGTTACTGTTCTTGACAGTTTCCTAAGCAGAGTTGAACTAGATATGGCCCGTGTGTGTAGGAAGCACAGTTCTTTTTTTCTGAGCAAGCTCACTGTTCAGACGCCATAGGAAACACAGTAGAGTAGAAGAGTGCTCTTTTCTCAAAAGCAGAATGTGTTTCTTGTAAGGATAGCTAGTGTTTGTTTCCCAGTTAGAAATGGAGTTGAACCCCATGCAGTTTCTGGTCCTACGAGCAAAAGTTGTTTTCTGGTAAAAAGAGTCACTATTGCGCTCCCATTGCCATACACAGTGCAAATAGCATACGCGTCTGTTCCCAGCAAGTACAGTGTATTGGACTGAATAGGAGCTACTGTTCTTGTCAGTTTCCTAAGCAGAATTGAACTAGATATGGCCGTGTGTGTAGGAAGCACACTTCTTTTGTTCTGAGCAAGCTCACTGTTCTGGCCCTATGGGAAACACAGTAGAGTAGAAGAGTGCTCTTTTCTCAAAAGCAGAGTGTGTTTCTTGTAAGGCGAGGTAGCGTTTGTTTCCCAGTCCTAAATGGAATTGAATCCCATGCAGTTTCTGGTTCTACGAGCAAGAGTTTTTTTCTGGTAAGAAGAGACACTATTGTGCTCCCATTGTCATACACAGGGCAAATAGCACTGGCGTCTTTTCCCAGCATGTAGAGTGTATAGGACTGAAGAGGAGCTACTGTTCTTGTCAGTTTCCTAAGCACAATTGAACTGGATATGGCCATGCGTGTAGGAAGCACAGTTCTTTTGTTCTGAGCAAGTTCGCTGTACTGGCCCTATAGGAAACACAGGAGAATAGAAGAGTGCTCTTTTCTCAAAAGCAGAGTGTGTTTCTTGTAAGGCGAGCTAGCGTTTGTTTTCCAGTCGTAAATGGAGTTGAATCACATGCAGTTTTTGGTCCTTCGAGCAAGAGTTGTTTTCTGGTAAGGAAAGTCACTATTGTGTTCCCATTGCCATACACAGTGCAAATAGCACTCGCGTCTGTTCCCAGCAAATACAGTGTATTGGACTGAAGAGGAGCTACTGTTCTTGTCAGTTTCCTAAGCAGCATTGAACTAGATATGGCCCGTGTGTGAAGGAAGCACCATTCTTTTGTTCTGAGCAAGCTCACTGTACTGGCACTATAGGAAACACAGCAGAGTAGAAGAGTGCTCTTTTCTCAAAAGCAGAGTGTGTTTCTTGTAAGGCGAGGTAGCGTTTGTTTCCCAGTCCTAAATGGAGTTGAATCCCATGCAGTTTCTGGTCCTACGAGCAAGAGTTTTTTTCTGGTAAATAGAGACACTATTGTGCTCCCATTGTCATACACAGGGCAAATAGCACTGGCGTCTGTTCCCAGCATGTAGAGTGTATTGGACTGAAGAGGAGCTACTGTTCTTGTCAGTTTCCTAAGCAGAATTGAACTGGATATGGCCATGTGTGTAGGAAGCACAGTTCTTTTGTTCTGAGCAAGCTCGCTGTACTGGCCCTATAGGAAACACAGGAGAATAGAAGAGTGCTCTTTTCTCAAAAGCAGAGTTTATTTCTTGTAAGGCGAGCTAGCGTTTGTTTCCCAGTCCTAAATGGAGTTGAATCACATGCAGTTTTTGGTCTTACGAGCAAGAGTATTTTTTCTGGTAAGGAAAGTCACTATTGCGCTCCCATTTCCATACAAAGTGCAAATAGCACTCGCATCTGTTCCCAGGAAGTACAGTGTATTGGACTGAAGAGGAGCTACTGTTCTCGTCAGTTTCCTAAGCAGAGTTGAACTAGATATGGCCCGTGTGTGTAGGAAGCACACTTCTTTTGTTCTGAGCAAGCTCACTGTTCTGGCCCTATGGTAAACACAGTAGAGTAGAAGAGTGCTCTTTTCTCAAAAGCAGAGTGTGTTTCTTGTAAGGCGAGGTAGCGTTTGTTTCCCAGTCCTAAGTGGAGTTGAATCACATGCAGTTCCTGGTCCTATGAGCAAGGGTTGTTTTCTGGTAAGGAGAGACACTATTGTGCTCCCATTGCTGTACACAGTGCAAATAGCACTCGCGTCAGTTCCCAGCAAGTACAGTGTACTGGACTGAAGAGGAGCTACTGTTCTTGTCAGTTTCCTAAGTAAAATTGAACTAGATATGGCCGTGTGTGTAGGAAGCACAGGTGTTTTGTTCTGAGTAAGCTCACTGTTCTGGCCATATAAGAAACACAGTAGAGTAGAAGAGTGCTCTTTTCTCAAAAGCAGAGTGTGTTTCTTGTAAGGCAAGCTAGCGTTTATTTCCCAGTTCTAATTGGAGTTGAATCACATGCAGTTTTCGGTCCTACGAGCAAGAGTTGTTTTCTGGTAAGGAAAGTCACTATTGAGCTCACATTGTCATACACAGTGCAAATAGCACTCGCGTCTGTTCCCAGCAAGTACAGTGTATTGGACTGAAGAGGAGCTACTTTTCTTGTCAGTTTCCTAAGCAGAGTTGAACTAGATATGGCCCGTGTGTGTAGGAAGCACAGTTCTTTTGTTCTGAGCAAGCTCACTGTTCGGAACCCTTAAGAAACACAGTAGAGTAGAAGAGTGCCCTTTTCTCAAAAGCAGAGTGTGTTTCTTGTAAGGCAAGCTAACGTTTGTTTCCGAGTCCTAAATAAAGTTGAGTCACTTGCACTTTTTGGTCCTATGAGCAAGAGTTGTTTTATGGTAAGAATTGTCACTATTGCACTCCCATTGTCATACACAGGGCAAATAGCACTGGCGTCTGTTCCCAGCAAGTACAGTGTATTGGACTAAAGAGGAGCAACTGTTCTTCTAAGTTTCCTAAAAAGAGTTGAACTAGATAAGGCCCCGTGTGTGTAGGAAGCAAAGTTCTTTTGTCCTGAGCAAGCTCATTTTTCGGACCCCAAAGGAAACACAGTAGAGTAGAAGAGTGCCGTTTTCTCAAAATCAGAGTCTGTTTCTTGTAAGGCGAGCTTGCGTTTATTTCCAAGTTCTAAATGGAGTTGAATCACATGCAGTTTTCAGTCCTACGAGCAAGAGTTGTTTTCTGGTAAGGAAAGTCACTATTGAGCTCCCATTGCCATACACAGTACAAATAGCACTCGCGTCTGTTCCCTGCATGTACAGTGTATTGGACTGAAGAGGAGCTACTGTTCTTGTCAGTTTCCAAAGCAGAGTTGAACTAGATATGGCCCGTGTGTGTAGAAAGCACAGTTTTTTTTTTTTCTGAGCAAGCTCACTGTTCAGACGCCATAGGAAACACAGTTGAGTAGAAGAGTGCCGTTTTCTCAAAATCAGAGTCTGTTTCTTGTAAGGGGAGCTTGCGTTTATTTCCTAGTTCTAAATGGAGTTGAATCACATGCAGTTTTCAGTCCTACGAGCAAGAGTTGTTTTCTGGTAAGGAAAGTCACTATTGAGCTCCCATTGCCATACACAGTGCAAATAGCATACGCGTCTGTTCCCAGCAAGTACAGTGTATTGGACTGAATAGGAGCTACTGTTCTTGTCAGTTTCCTAAGCAGAATTGAACTAGATATGGCCGTGTGCGTAGGAAGCACCGTTCTTTTGTTCTGAGCAAGCTCACTGTACTGGCACTATAGGAAACACAGCAGAGTAGAAGAGTGCTCTTTTCTCAAAAGCAGAGTGTGTTTCTTGTAAGGCGAGGTAGCGTTTGTTTCCCAGTCCTAAATGGAGTTGAATCCCATGCAGTTTCTGGTCCTACGAGCAAGAGTTGTTTTCTGGTAAATAGAGACACTATTGTGCTCCCATTGTCATACACAGGGCAAATAGCTCTGGCGTCTGTTCCCAGCATGTAGAGTGTATTGGACTGAAGAAGAGCTACTGTTCTTGTCAGTTTCCTAAGCAGAATTGAACTGGATATGGCCATGTGTGTAGGAAGCACAGTTCTTTTGTTCTGAGCAAGCTCGCTGTACTGGCCCTATAGGAAACACAGGAAAATAGAAGAGTGCTCTTTTCTTAAACCAGAGTGTGTTTCTTGTAAGGCGAGCTAGCGTTTGTTTCCCAGTCCTAAATGGAGTTGAATCACATGCAGTTTTTGTTCTTACGAGCAAGAATTTTTTTTCTGGTAAGGAAAGTCACTATTGCGCTCCCATTTCCATACAAAGTGCAAATAGCACTCGCATCTGTTGCCAGGAAGTACAGTGTATTGGACTGAAGAGGAGCTACTGTTCTCGTCAGTTTCCTAAGCAGAGTTGAACTAGATATGGCCCGTGTGTGTAGGAAGCACAGTTCTTTTGTTCTGAGCAAGCACACTTTTCTGGCCCTATGGTAAACACAGTAGAGTAGAAGAGTGCTCTTTTCTCAAAAGCAGAGTGTGTTTCTTGTAAGGCGAGCTAGCGTTTGTTTCCCAGTCCTAAGTGGAGTTGAATCACATGCAGTTCCTGGTCCTATGAGCTAGGGTTGTTTTCTGGTAAGGAGAGACACTATTGTGCTCCCATTGCTGTACACAGTGCAAATAGCACTCGCGTCAGTTCCCAGCAAGTACAGTGTACTGGACTGAAGAGGAGCTACTGTTCTTGTCAGTTTCCTAAGTAAAATTGAACTAGATATGGCCGTGTGTGTAGGAAGCACAGGTCTTTTGTTCTGAGTAAGCTCACTGTTCTGGACATATAAGAAACACAGTAGAGTAGAAGAGTGCTCTTTTCTCAAAAGCAGAGTGTGTTTCTTGTAAGGCAAGCTAGCGTTTATTTACCAGTTCTAATTGGAGTTGAATCACATGCAGTTTTCGGTCCTACGAGCAAGAGTTGTTTTCTGGTAAGGAAAGTCACTACTGAGCTCACATTGCCATACACAGTGCAAATAGCACTCGCGTCTGTTCCCAGCAAGTACAGTGTATTGGACTGAAGAGGAGCTACTTTTCTTGTCAGTTTCCTAAGCAGAGTTGAACTAGATATGGCCCGTGTGTGTAGGAAGCACAGTTCTTTTGTTCTGAGCAAGCTCACTGTTCGGAACCCTTAAGAAACACAGTAGAGTAGAAGAGTGCCCTTTTCTCAAAAGCAGAGTGTGTTTCTTGTAAGGCAAGCTAACATTTGTTTCCCAGTCCTAAATAAAGTTGAGTCACTTGCAGTTTTTGGTCCTACGAGCAAGAGTTGTTTTATGGTAAGAATTGTCACTATTGCACTCCCATTGTCATACACAGGGCAAATAGCACTGGCGTCTGTTCCCAGCAAGTACAGTGTATTGGACTGAAGAGGAGCAACTATTCTTCTAAGTTTCCTAAAAAGAGTTGAACTTGATAAGGCCCCGTGAGTGTAGGAAGCAAAGTTCTTTTGTTCTGAGCAAGCTCATTTTTCGGACCCCAAAGGAAACACAGTAGAGTAGAAGAGTGCCGTTTTCTCAAAATCAGAGTCTGTTTCTTGTAAGGCGAGCTTGCGTTTATTTCCAAGTTCTAAAAGGAGTTGAATCACATGCAGTTTTCAGTCCTACGAGCAAGAGTTGTTTTCTGGTAAGGAAAGTCACTATTGAGCTCCCATTGCCATACACAGTGCAAATAGCACTCGTGTCTGTTCCCAGCAATTTCAGTGTATTGGACTGAAGAGGAGCTACTGTTCTTGACAGTTTCCAAAGCAGAGTTGAACTAGATATGGTCCGTGTGTGTAGGAAGCACAGTTCTTTTTTTCTGAGCAAGCTCACTGTTCAGATGCCATAGGAAACACAGTTGAGTAGAAGAGTCCTCATTTCTCAAAAGCAGAGTGTGTTTCTTTTAAGGGGAGCTAGTGTTTGTTTCCCAGTTAGAAATGGAGTTGAATCCCATGCAGTTTCTGGTCCTACGAGCAAAAGTTGTTTTCTGGTAAAAAGAGTCACTATTGCGCTCCCATGGCCATACACAGTGCAAATAGCACACGCGTCTGTTTCCAGCAAGTACAGTGTATTGGACTGAATAGGAGCTACTGTTCTTGTCAGTTTCCTAAGCAGAATTGAACTAGATAAGGCCGTGTGTGTAGGAAGCACACCTCTTTTGTTCTGAGCAAGCTCACTGTTCTGGCCATATAGGAAACACAATAGAGTAGAAGAGTGCTCTTTTCTCAAAAGCAGGGTGTGTTTCTTGTAAGGTGACCTAGCATTTGTTTCCCAGTCCTAAATGGAGTTGTATCACATGCAGTTTTTGGTCATCCAAGCAAGAGTTGTTTTCTGGTAAGGAAAGTCACTATTGCACTCCCATGGCCATACACATTACTAATATCACTCGAGTCTGTTCCCAGCAAGTACAGTGTATTGGACTGAATAGGAGCTGCTGTAGTTGTCAGTTTCCTAAGCAGAGTTGAACTAGATAGGGTCCGTGTGTGTAGGAAGCACAGTTTTTTTGTTCTGAGCAAGCTCACTGTTCTGGCCATATAGGAAAAACAGTAGAGTAGAAGAGTGCTCTTTTCTCAAAAGCAGAGCGTGTTTCCTGTAAGGCGAGCTAGCGTTTGTTTCCCAGTCCTAAGTGGAGTTGAATCACATGCAGTTCCTGGTCCTATGTGCAAGAGTTGTTTTCTGGTAAGGAGAGACACTATTGTGCTCCCATTGCTGTACACAGTGCAAATAGCACTCGCGTCTGTTCCCAGCAAGTACAGTGTACTGGACTGAAGAGGAGCTACTGTTCTTGTCAGTTTCCTAAGTAAAATTGAACTAGATATGGCCGTGTGTGTAGGAAGCACAGGTCTTTTGTTCTGAGTAATCTCACTGTTCTGGCCCTATAGGAAACACAGTAGAGTAGAAGAGTGCTCTTTTCTCTAAAGCAGAGTTTGTTTCTTGTAAGGCGAGCTAGCCTTTCTTTTCCAGTCCTAAATGGAGTTGAATCACATGCAGTTTTTGGTCCTATGAGCAAGAGTTGTTTTATGGTAAGAAGAGTCACTGTTGCGCTGCAATTGCCATACAAAGGACAAATAGCACTGCCGTCTGTTCCCAGCAAGTACAGTGTATTGGACTGAAGAGGATCTACTGTTCTTGTCAGGTTCCTAAGCAGAGTTGAACTAGATATGGCCGTGTGTGTAGGAAGCACAGTTTTTTTGTTCTGAGCAAGCTCACTGTTGGGAACACATAGGAAACACAGTAGAATTGAAGAGTGCTCTTTTCTCAAAAGCAGAGTGTGTTTCTTGTAAGGCGAGCTAGCGTTTGTTTCCCAGTCCTAAATGGAGTTGAATCAATGCAGTTTCTGGTCCTACGAGCAAGAGTTGTTTTTCGGTAAGGAAAGTCACTATTGCGCTCCCATTGTCATACACAGGACAAATAGCACTGTTGTCTCTTTCCATCAGTACAGTGTATTGTTCTGAAGAGGAGCTACTGTTCTTGTCAGGTACCTAAGCAGAATTGAACTAAGTATGGCGGTGTGTGTAGGAAGCACAGTTCTTTTGTTCTGAGTAATCTCACTGTTCTGGCCCTATAGGAAACACAGTAGAGTAGAAGAGTGCTCTTTTCTCAAAAGCAGTGTGTGTTTCTTGTAAGGCGAGCTAGCCTTTCTTTTCCAGTCCTAAATGGAGTTGAATGACATGCAGTTTCTGGTCCTACGAGCAAGAGTTGTTTTATGGAAAGAAGAGTCACTGTTGCGCTGCAATTGCCATACAAAGGACAAATAGCACTGGCGTCTGTTCCCAGCAAGTACAGTGTATTGGACTGAAGAGGATCTACTGTTCTTGTCAGGTTCCTAAGCAGAGTTGAACTAGATATGGCCATGTGTGTAGGAAGCACAGTTTTTTTGTTCTGAGCAAGCTCACTGTTGGGAACACATAGGAAACACAGTAGAATTGAAGAGTGCTCTTTTCTCAAAAGCAGAGTGTGTTTCTTGTAAGGCGAGCTAGCGTTTGTTTCCCAGTCCTAAATGGAGTTGAATCAATGCAGTTTCTGGTCCTACGAGCAAGAGTTGTTTTCTGGTAAGGAAAGTCACTATTGCGCTCCCATTGCCATACACAGTGCAAATAGCACTCGCGTCTGTTCCCAGCAAGTACAGTGTATTGGACTGAAGAGGAGCTACTGTTTTGTCAGTTTCCTAAGCAGAGTTGAACTAGATATGGCCCGTGTGCTTAGGAAGCACAGTTCTTTTGTTCTGAGCAAGCTCACTCTTCTGGCCCTATAGGAAACTCAGTAGAGTAGAAGAGTGCTCTTTTCTCAAAAGCAGAGTGTGTTTCTTGTAAGGCGAGCTAGAGTTTGTTTCCCAGTCCTAAATGGAGTTGAGTCACATGCAGTTTTTGTCCTACGAGCAAGAGTTGTTTTCTGGTAAGACGAGGCACTATTGTGCTCCAATTGACATACACAGTGCAAATAGCACTCGCGTCTGTTTCCAGCAAGCACAGTGTATTGGACTGAAGAGGAGCTACTGTTCTTGTCAGTTTCCTAAGCAGAGTTGAACTAGATATGGCCCTTGTGTGTAGGAAGCACAGTTATTTTGTTCTGAGCAAGCTCACTCTTCGGACCCCGTAGGAAACACAGTAGAGTAGAAGAGTGCTCTTTTCTCAAAATCAGAGTGTGTTTCTTGTAAGGCGAGCTAGCGTTTGTTTCCCAGTCCTAAATGGAGTTGAATCACATGCAGGTTCTGGTCCTACGAGCAAGAGTTGTTTTCCGGTAAGGAAAGTCACTATTGTGCTGACATTGCCATACACAGTGCAAATGGCACTCGCGTCTGTTCCCAGCAAGAACAGTGTATCGGACTGAATAGAAGCTACTGTTCTTGTCAGGTACCTAAGCAGAGTTGAATGAGATATGTCCCGTGTGTGTAGGAAGCACAGTTCTTTTGTTCTGAGCAAGCTCACTGTTCGGAATCCATAGGAATCACAGTAGAGTAGAAGAGTGCTCTTTTCTCAAAAGCAGAGTGTGTTTCTTGTAAGGCAAGCTAGTGTTTGCTTCCCAGTCCTAAGTGGAGTTGAATCACATGCAGTTTCTGGTCCTACGAGCAAGAGATGTTTTCTGGTAAGAAGAGTCACTATTGTGCTCCCATTGCCATACACAGTGCAAATAGCACTCGCGTCTGTTCCCAGCAAGTACAGTGTATTGGACTGAAGAGGAGCTACTTTTCTTGTCAGTTTCCTAAGCAGAGTTGAACTAGATATGGCCCGTGTGTGTAGGAAGCACAGTTCTTTTGTTCTGAGCAAACTCACTGTTCGGAACCCTTAAGAAACACAGTAGAGTAGAAGAGTGCCCTTTTCTCAAAAGCAGAGTGTGTTTCTTGTAAGGCAAGCTAACGTTTGTTTCCCAGTCCTAAATAAAGTTGAGTCACTTGCAGTTTTTGGTCCTACGAGCAAGAGTTGTTTTATGGTAAGAATTGTCACTATTGCACTCCCATTGTCATACACAGGGCAAATAGCACTGGCGTCTGTTCCCAGCAAGTACAGTGTATTGGTCTGAAGAGGAGCAACTATTCTTCTAAGTTTCCTAAAAAGAGTTGAACTAGATAAGGCCCCGTGTGTGTAGGAAGCAAAGTTCTTTTGTTCTGAGCAAGCTCATTTTTCGGACCCCAAAGGAAACACAGTAGAGTAGAAGAGTGCCGTTTTCTCAAAATCAGAGTCTGTTTCTTGTAAGGCGAGATTGCGTTTATTTCCAAGTTCTAAAAGGAGTTGAATCACATGCAGTTTTCAGTCCTACGAGCAAGAGTTGTTTTCTGGTAAGGAAAGTCACTATTGAGCTCCCATTGCCATACACAGTGCAAATAGCATTCGTGTCTGTTCCCAGCAATTTCAGTGTATTGGACTGAAGAGGAGCTACTGTTCTTGACAGTTTCCAAAGCAGAGTTGAACTAGATATGGCCCGTGTGTGTAGGAAGCACAGTTCTTTTTTTCTGAGCAAGCTCACTGTTCAGATGCCATAGGAAACACAGTTGAGTAGAAGAGTCCTCATTTCTCAAAAGCAGAGTGTGTTTCTTTTAAGGGGAGCTAGTGTTTGTTTCCCAGTTAGAAATGGAGTTGAATCCCATGCAGTTTCTGGTCCTACGAGCAAAAGTTGTTTTCTGGTAAAAAGAGTCACTATTGCGCTCCCATGGCCATACACAGTGCAAATAGCACACGCGTCTGTTTCCAGCAAGTACAGTGTATTGGACTGAATAGGAGCTACTGTTCTTGTCAGTTTCCTAAGCAGAATTGAACTAGATATGGCCGTGTGTGTAGGAAGCACACCTCTTTTGTTCTGAGCAAGCTCACTGTTCTGGCCATATAGGAAACACAATAGAGTAGAAGAGTGCTCTTTTCTCAAAAGCAGGGTGTGTTTCTTGTAAGGTGACCTAGCATTTGTTTCCCAGTCCTAAATGGAGTTGTATCACATGCAGTTTTTGGTCATCCAAGCAAGAGTTGTTTTCTGGTAAGGAAAGTCACTATTGCACTCCCATGGCCATACACATTACTAATATCACTCGAGTCTGTTCCCAGCAAGTACAGTGTATTGGACTGAATAGGAGCTGCTGTAGTTGTCAGTTTCCTAAGCAGAGTTGAACTAGATAGGGTCCGTGTGTGTAGGAAGCACAGTTTTTTTGTTCTGAGCAAGCTCAATGTTCTGGCCATATAGGAAAAACAGTAGAGTAGAAGAGTGCTCTTTTCTCAAAAGCAGAGCGTGTTTCCTGTAAGGCGAGCTAGCGTTTGTTTCCCAGTCCTAAGTGGAGTTGAATCACATGCAGTTCCTGGTCCTATGTGCAAGAGTTGTTTTCTGGTAAGGAGAGACACTATTGTGCTCCCATTGCTGTACACAGTGCAAATAGCACTCGCGTCTGTTCCAGCAAGTACAGTGTACTGGACTGAAGAGGAGCTACTGTTCTTGTCAGTTTCCTAAGTAAAATTGAACTAGATATGGCCGTGTGTGTAGGAAGCACAGGTCTTTTGTTCTGAGTAATCTCACTGTTCTGGCCCTATAGGAAACACAGTAGAGTAGAAGAGTGCTCTTTTCTCTAAAGCAGAGTTTGTTTCCTTGTAAGGCGAGCTAGCCTTTCTTTTCCAGTCCTAAATGGAGTTGAATCACATGCAGTTTTTTGGTCCTATGAGCAAGAGTTGTTTTATGGTAAGAAGAGTCACTGTTGCGCTGCAATTGCCATACAAAGGACAAATAGCACTGCCGTCTGTTCCCAGCAAGTACAGTGTATTGGACTGAAGAGGATCTACTGTTCTTGTCAGGTTCCTAAGCAGAGTTGAACTAGATATGGCCGTGTGTGTAGGAAGCACAGTTTTTTTGTTCTGAGCAAGCTCACTGTTGGGAAACACATAGGAAACACAGTAGAATTGAAGAGTGCTCTTTTCTCAAAAGCAGAGTGTGTTTCTTGTAAGGCGAGCTAGCGTTTGTTTCCCAGTCCTAAATGGAGTTGAATCAATGCAGTTTCTGGTCCTACGAGCAAGAGTTGTTTTTCGGTAAGGAAAGTCACTATTGCGCTCCCATTGTCATACACAGGACAAATAGCACTGTTGTCTCTTTCCATCAGTACAGTGTATTGTTCTGAAGAGGAGCTACTGTTCTTGTCAGGTACCTAAGCAGAATTGAACTAAGTATGGCGGTGTGTGTAGGAAGCCACAGTTCTTTTGTTCTGAGTAATCTCACTGTTCTGGCCCTATAGGAAACACAGTAGAGTAGAAGAGTGCTCTTTTCTCAAAGCAGTGTGTGTTTCTTGTAAGGCGAGTTAGCCTTTCTTTTCAGTCCTAAATGGAGTTGAATGACATGCAGTGTTTCTGGTCTACGAGCAAGAGTTGTTTTATGGAAAGAAGAGTCACTGTTTGCGCTGCAATTGCCATACAAAGGACAAATAGCACTGGCGTCTGTTCCCAGCAAGTACAGTGTATTGGACTGAAGAGGATCTACTGTTCTTGTCAGGTTCCTAAGCAGAGTTGAACTAGATATGGCCATGTGTGTAGGAAGCACAGTTTTTTTGTGCTGAGCAAGCTCACTGTTGGTGAACACATAGGAAACACAGTAGAATTGAAGAGTGCTCTTTTCTCAAAAGCAGAGTGTGTTTCTTGTAAGGCGAGCTAGCGTTTGTTTCCCAGTCCTAAATGGAGTTGAATCAATGCAGTTTCTGGTCCTACGAGCAAGAGTTGTTTTCTGGTAAGGAAAGTCACTATTGCGCTCCCATTGCCATACACAGTGCAAATAGCACTCGCGTCTGTTCCCAGCAAGTACAGTGTATTGGACTGAAGAGGAGCTACTGTATTTGTCAGTTTCCTAAGCAGAGTTGAACTAGATATGGCCCCGTGTGCTTAGGAAGCACTGTTCTTTTGTTCTGAGCAAGCTCACTCTTCTGGCCCTATAGGAAACTCAGTAGAGTAG
>NW_026735951.1:0-91511 GCF_949786415.1 Peromyscus eremicus
CCCAGTCCTAAACGGAGTTGAATCCCATGCAGTTTCTGGTCCTACGAGCAAGAGTTGTTTTCTGCTAAGAAGAGTCACTATTGCGCTCCCATTGCCATACACAGTGCAAATAGCACTCGCGTCTGTTCCCAGCAAGTACAGTGTATTGGACTGAAGAGAAGCTACTGTTCTTGTCAGTTTCCTAAGCAGAGTTGAACTAGATATGCCCCGTGTGTGTAGGAAGCACAGTTCTTTTGTTCTGAGCAAGCTCACTGTTCTGGCCCTATAGGAAACACAGGAGAGTAGAAGAGTGCTGTTTTCTCAAAAGCAGAGTGTGTTCTTGCAAGGCGAGCTAGAGTTTGTTTCCCAGTCGTAAACGGAGTTGAATCCCATGCAGTTTCTGGTCCTACGAGCAAGAGTTGTTTTCTGCTAAGAAGAGTCACTATTGCGCTCCCATTGCCATACACGGTGCAAATAGCACTCGCGTCTGTTCCCAGCAAGTACAGTGTATTGGACTGAAGAGAAGCTACTGTTCTTGTCAGTTTCCTAAGCAGAGTTGAACTAGATATGCCCTGTGTGTGTAGAAGCACAGTTCTTTTGTTCTGAGCAAGCTCAATGTTCTGGCCCTATAGGAAACACAGGAGAGTAGAAGAGTGCTGTTTTCTCAAAAGCAGAGTGTGTTTCTTGCAAGGCGAGCTAGCGTTTGTTTCCCAGTCCTAAATGGAGTTTAATCCCATGCAGTTTCTGCTCCTACTAGCAAGAGTTGTTTCTGCTAAGAAGAGTCACTATTGTGCTCCCATTGCCATACACAGTGCAAATAGCACTCGCGTCTGTTCCCAGCAAGTACAGTGTATTGGACTGAAGAGAAGCTACTGTTCTTGTCAGTTTCCTAAGCAGAGTTGAACTAGATATGCCCCGTGTGTGTAGGAGTCACAGTTCTTTTGTTCTGAGCAAGCTCACTGTTCTGGCCCTATAGGAAACACAGAAGAGTAGAAGAGTGCTGTTTTCTCAAAAGCAGAGTGTGTTTCTTGCAAGGCGAGCTAGCGTTTGTTTCCCAGTCCTAAACGGAGTTGAATCCCATGCAGTTTCTGGTCCTACGAGCAAGAGTTGTTTTCTGCTAAGAAGAGTCACTATTGCGCTCCCATTGCCATACACAGTGCAAATAGCACTCGCGTCTGTTCCCAGCAAGTACAGTGTATTGGACTGAAGAGAAGCTACTGTTCTTGTCAGTTTCCTAAGCAGAGTTGAACTAGATATGCCCCGTGTGTCTAGGAAGCACAGTTCTTTTGTTCTGAGCAAGCTCAATGTTCTGGCCCTATAGGAAACACAGGAGAGTAGAAGAGTGCTGTTTTCTCAAAAGCAGAGTGTGTTTCTTGCAAGGCGAGCTAGCGTTTGTTTCCCAGTCCTAAACGGAGTTGAATCCCATGCAGTTTCTGCTCCTACTAGCAAGAGTTGTTTTCTCCAAAGAAGAGTCACTATTGCGCTCCCATTGCCATACACAGTACAAATAGCACTCGCGTCTGTTCCCTGCAAGTACAGTGTATTGGACTGAAGTGAAGCTACTGTTCTTGTCAGTTTCCTAAGCAGAGTTGAACTAGATATGCCCCGTGTGTCTAGGAAGCACAGTTCTTTTGTTCTGAGCAAGCTCAATGTTCTGGCAATATAGGAAACACAGGACAGTAGAAGAGTGCTTTTTTCTCAAAAGCAGAGTGTGTTTCTTGCAAGGCGAGCTAGCGTTTGTTTCCCAGTCCTAAACGGAGTTGAATCCCATGCAGATTCTGGTCCTACAAGCAAGAGTTGTTTTCTGCTAAGAAGAGTCACTATTGCGCTACCATTGCCATACACAGTGCAAATAGCACTCGCGTCTGTTCCCAGCAAGTACAGTGTATTGGACTGAAGAGAAGCTACTGTTCTTGTCAGTTTCCTAAGCAGAGTTGAACTAGATATGCCCTGTGTGTGTAGGAAGCACAGTTCTTTTGTTCTGAGCAAGCTCACTGTTCTGGCCCAATAGGAAACACAGGAGAGTAGAAGAGTGCTGTTTAATCAAAAGCAGAGTGTGTTTCTTGCAAGGCGAGCTAGCGTTTGTTTCCCAGTCCTAAACGGAGTTGAATCCCATGCAGTTTCTGCTCCTACGAGCAAGAGTTGTTTTCTGCTAAGAAGTGTCACTATTGCGCTCCCATTGCCATACACAGTGCAAATAGCACTCGCGTCTGTTCCCAGCAAGTACAGTGTATTGGACTGAAGAGAAGCTACTGTTCTTGTCAGTTTCCTAACAGAGTTGAACTAGATATGCCCCGTGTGTGTAGGAAGCACAGTTCTTTTGTTCTGAGCAAGCTCACTGTTCTGGCCCTATAGGGAACACAGGAGAGTAGAAGAGTGCTGTTTTCTCAAAAGCAGATTGTGTTTCTTGCAAGGCGAGCTAGCGTTTGTTTCCCAGTCCTAAACGGAGTTGAATCCCATGCAGTTTCTTGTCCTATGAGCAAGAGTTGTTTTCTGCTAAGAAGAGTCACTATTGCGCTCCCATTGCCATACACAGTGCAAATAGCACTCGCATCTGTTCCCAGCAAATATAGTATATTGGACTGAAGAGAAGCTACTGTTCTTGTCAGTTTCCTAAGCAGAGTTCAACTAGATATGCCCCGTGCGTGTAGGAAGCACAGTTGTTTTGTTCTGAGCAAGCTCACTCTTCTGGCCCTATAGGAAACACAGGAGAGTAGAAGAGTGCTGTTTTCTCAAAAGCAGAGTGTGTTTCTTGCAAGGCGAGCTAGCGTTTGTTTCCCAGTCCTAAACGGAGTTGAATCCCATGCAGTTTCTGGTCCTACGAGCAAGAGTTGTTTTCTGCTAAGAAGAGTCACTATTGCGCTCCCATTGCCATACACAGTGCAAATAACACTGGCGTCTGTTCCCAGCAAGTACAGTGTATTGGACTGAAGAGAAGCTACTGTTCTTGTCAGTTTCCTAAGCAGAGTTGAACTAGATATGCCCCGTGTGTGTAGGAAGCACAGTTCTTTTGTTCTGAGCAAGCTCAATGTTCTGGCCCTATAGGAAACACAGGAGAGTAGAAGAGTGCTGTTTTCTCAAAAGCAGAGTGGGTTTCTTGCAAGGCGAGCTAGCGTTTGTTTCCCAGTCCTACAGGGAGTTGATCCCATGCAGTTTCTGCTCCTACTAGCAACTGTTGTTTTCTGCTAAGAAGAGTCAATATTGCGCTCCCATTGCCATACACAGTGCAAATAGCACTCGCGTCTGTTCCCACCAAGTACAGTGTATTGGACTGAAGAGAAGCTACTGTTCTTGTCAGTTTCCTAAGCAGAGTTGAACTAGATATGCCCCGTGTATGTAGGAAGCACAGTTCTTTTGTTCTGAGCAAGCTCACTGTTCTGGTCCTATAGGAAACACAGGAGAGTAGAAGAGTGCTGTTTTCTCAAAAGCAGAGTGTGTTTCTTGCAAGGCGAGCTAGCGTTTGTTTCCCAGTCCTAAACGGAGTTGAATCCCATGCAGTTTCTGGTCCTACGAGCAAGAGTTGTTTTCTGCTAAGAAGAGTCACTATTGCGCTCCCATTGCCATACACAGTGCAAATAGCACTCGCGTCTGTTCCCAGCAAGTACAGTGTATTGGACTGAAGAGAAGCTACTGTTCTTGTCAGTTTCCTAAGCAGAGTTGAACTAGATATGCCCCGTGTGTGTAGGAAGCACAGTTCTTTTGTTCTGAGCAAGCTCACTGTTCTGGCCCAATAGGAAACACAGGAGAGTAGAAGAGTGCTGTTTTCTCAAAAGCAGAGTGTGTTTCTTGCAAGGCGAGCTAGCGTTTGTTTCCCAGTCCTAAACGGAGTTGAATCCCATGCAGTTTCTGGTCCTACGAGCAAGAGTTGTTTTCTGCTAAGAAGAGTCACTATTGCGCTCCCATTGCCATACACAGTGCAAATAGCACTCGCGTCTGTTCCCAGCAAGTACAGTGTATTGGACTGAAGAGAAGCTACTGTTCTTGTCAGTTTCCTAAGCAGAGTTGAACTAGATATGCCCCGTGTGTGTAGGAAGCACAGTTCTTTTGTTCTGAGCAAGCTCAATGTTCTGGCCCTATAGGAAACACAGGAGAGTAGAAGAGTGCTGTTTTCTCAAAAGCAGAGTGTGTTTCTTGCAAGGCGAGCTAGCGTTTGTTTCCCAGTCCTAAACGGAGTTGAATCCCATGCAGTTTCTGGTCCTACGAGCAAGAGTTGTTTTCTGCTAAGAAGAGTCAATATTGCGCTCCCATTGCCATACACAGTGCAAATAGCACTCGCGTCTGTTCCCAGCAAGTACAGTGTATTGGACTGAAGAGAAGCTACTGTTCTTGTCAGTTTCCTAAGCAGAGTTGAACTAGATATGCCCCGTGTGTGTAGGAGTCACAGTTCTTTTGTTCTGAGCAAGCTCAATGTTCTGGCCCTATAGGAAACACAGGAGAGTAGAAGAGTGCTGTTTTCTCAAAAGCAGAGTGTGTTTCTTGCAAGGCGAGCTAGCGTTTGTTTCCCAGTCCTAAAGGGAGTTGATCCCATGCAGTTTCTGCTCCTACTAGCAACTGTTGTTTTCTGCTAAGAAGAGTCAATATTGCGCTCCCATTGCCATACACAGTGCAAATAGCACTCGCGTCTGTTCCCAGCAAGTACAGTGTATTGGACTGAAGAGAAGCTACTGTTCTTGTCAGTTTCCTAAGCAGAGTTGAACTAGATATGCCCCGTGTGTGTAGGAAGCACAGTTCTTTTGTTCTGAGCAAGCTCACTGTTCTGGCCCTATAGGAAACACAGGAGAGTAGAAGAGTGCTGTTTTCTCAAAAGCAGAGTGTGTTTCTTGCAAGGCGAGCTAGCGTTTGTTTCCCAGTCCTAAACGGAGTTGAATCCCATGCAGTTTCTGGTCCTACGAGCAAGAGTTGTTTTCTGCTAAGAAGAGTCACTATTGCGCTCCCATTGCCATACACAGTGCAAATAGCACTCGCGTCTGTTCCCAGCAAGTACAGTGTATTGGACTGAAGAGAAGCTACTGTTCTTGTCAGTTTCCTAAGCAGAGTTGAACTAGATATGCCCCGTGTGTGTAGGAAGCACAGTTCTTTTGTTCTGAGCAAGCTCACTGTTCTGGCCCTATAGGAAACACAGGAGAGTAGAAGAGTGCTGTTTTCTCAAAAGCAGAGTGTGTTTCTTGCAAGGCGAACTAGCGTTTGTTTCCCAGTCCTAAAAGGAGTTGAATCCCATGCAGTTTCTGGTCCTACGAGCAAGAGTTGTTTTCTGCTAAGAAGAGTCACTATTGCGCTCCCATTGCCATACACAGTGCAAATAGCACTCGCGTCTGTTCCCAGCAAGTACAGTGTATTGGACTGAAGAGAAGCTACTGTTCTGGTCAGTTTCCTAAGCAGAGTTGAACTAGATATGTCCCGTGTGTGTAGGAAGCACAGTTCTTTTGTTGTGAGCAAGCTCACTGTTCTGGCCCAATAGGAAACACAGGAGAGTAGAAGAGTGCTGTTTTCTCAAAAGCAGAGTGTGTTTCTTGCAAGGCGAGCTAGCGATTGTTTCCCAGTCCTAAACGGAGTTGAATCCCATGCAGTTTCTGGTCCTACGAGCAAGAGTTGTTTTCTGCTAAGAAGTGTCACTATTGCGCTCCCATTGCCATACACAGTGCAAATAGCACTCGCGTCTGTTCCCAGCAAGTACAGTGTATTTGACTGAAGAGAAGCTACTGTTCTTGTCAGTTTCCTAAGCAGAGTTGAACTAGATATGCCCCGTGTGTGTAGGAAGCACAGTTCTTTTGTTCTGAGCAAGCTCACTGTTCTGGCCCTATAGGAAACACAGGAGAGTAGAAGAGTGCTGTTTTCTCAAAAGCAGATTGTGTTTCTTGCAAGGCGAGCTAGCGTTTGTTTCCCAGTCCTAAACGGAGTTGAATCCCATGCAGTTTCTGGTCCTACGAGCAAGAGTTGTTTTCTGCTAAGAAGAGTCACTATTGCGCTCCCATTGCCATACACAGTGCAAATAGCACTCGCGTCTGTTCCCAGCAAATACAGTGTAATGGACTGAAGAGAAGCTACTGTTCTTGTCAGTTTCCTAAGCAGAGTTGAACTAGATATGCCCCGTGCGTGTAGGAAGCACAGTTGTTTTGTTCTGAGCAAGCTCACTCTTCTGGCCCTATAGGAAACACAGGAGAGGAGAAGAGTGCTGTTTTCTCAAAAGCAGAGTGTGTTTCTTGCAAGGCGAGCTAGCGTTTGTTTCCCAGTCCTAAACGGAGTTGAATCCCATGCAGTTTCTGGTCCTACGAGCAAGAGTTGTTTTCTGCTAAGAAGAGTCACTATTGCGCTCCCATTGCCATACACAGTGCAAATAGCACTGGCGTCTGTTCCCAGCAAGTACAGTGTATTGGACTGAAGAGAAGCTACTGTTCTTGTCAGTTTCCTAAGCAGAGTTGAACTAGATATGCCCCGTGTGTGTAGGAAGCACAGTTCTTTTGTTCTGAGCAAGCTCACTGTTCTGGCCCTATAGGAAACACAGGAGAGTAGAAGAGTGCTGTTTTCTCAAAAGCAGAGTGTGTTTCTTGCAAGGCGAGCTAGAGTTTGTTTCCCAGTCGTAAACGGAGTTGAATCCCATGCAGTTTCTGGTCCTACGAGCAAGAGTTGTTTTCTGCTAAGAAGAGTCACTATTGCGCTCCCATTGCCATACACGGTGCAAATAGCACTCGCGTCTGTTCCCAGCAAGTACAGTGTATTGGACTGAAGAGAAGCTACTGTTCTTGTCAGTTTCCTAAGCAGAGTTGAACTAGATATGCCCTGTGTGTGTAGGAAGCACAGTTCTTTTGTTCTGAGCAAGCTCAATGTTCTGGCCCTATAGGAAACACAGGAGAGTAGAAGAGTGCTGTTTTCTCAAAAGCAGAGTGTGTTTCTTGCAAGGCGAGCTAGCGTTTGTTTCCCAGTCCTAAATGGAGTTTAATCCCATGCAGTTTCTGCTCCTACTAGCAAGAGTTGTTTTCTGCTAAGAAGAGTCACTATTGTGCTCCCATTACCATACACAGTGCAAATAGCACTCGCGTCTGTTCCCAGCAAGTACAGTGTATTGGACTGAAGAGAAGCTACTGTTCTTGTCAGTTTCCTAAGCAGAGTTGAACTAGATATGCCCCGTGTGTCTAGGAAGCACAGTTCTTTTGTTCTGAGCAAGCTCACTGTTCTGGCCCTATAGGAAACACAAAAGAGTAGAAGAGTGCTGTTTTCTCAAAAGCAGAGTGTGTTTCTTGCAAGGCGAGCTAGCGTTTGTTTCCCAGTCCTAAACGGAGTTGAATCCCATGCAGTTTCTGGTCCTACGAGCAAGAGTTGTTTTCTGCTAAGAAGAGTCACTATTGTGCTCCCATTGCCATACACAGTGCAAATAGCACTCGCGTCTGTTCCCAGCAAGTACAGTGTATTGGACTGAAGAGAAGCTACTGTTCTTGTCAGTTTCCTAAGCAGAGTTGAACTAGATATGCCCCGTGTGTGTAGGAAGCACAGTTCTTTTGTTCTGAGCAAGCTCAATTTTCTGGCCCTATAGGAAACACAGGAGAGTAGAAGAGTGCTGTTTTCTCAAAAGCAGAGTGTGTTTCTTGCAAGGCGAGCTAGCGTTTGTTTACCAGTCCTAAACGGAGTTGAATCCCATGCAGTTTCTGCTCCTACTAGCAAGAGTTGTTTTCTCCAAAGAAGAGTCACTATTGCGCTCCCATTGCCATACACAGTGCAAATAGCACTCGCGTCTGTTCCCTGCAAGTACAGTGTATTGGACTGAAGTGAAGCTACTGTTCTTGTCAGTTTCCTAAGCAGAGTTGAACTAGATATGCCCCGTGTGTCTAGGAAGCACAGTTCTTTTGTTCTGAGCAAGCTCAATGTTCTGGCCCTATAGGAAACACAGGAGAGTAGAAGAGTGCTGTTTTCTCAAAAGCAGAGTGTGTTTCTTGCAAGGCGAGCTAGCGTTTGTTTCCCAGTCCTAAAGGGAGTTGATCCCATGAAGTTTGTGCTCCTACTAGCAACTGTTGTTTTCTGCTAAGAAGAGTCAATATTGCGCTCCCATTGCCATACACAGTGCAAATAGCACTCGCGTCTGTTCCCAGCAAGTACAGTGTATTGGACTGAAGAGAAGCTACTGTTCTTGTCAGTTTCCTAAGCAGAGTTGAACTAGATATGCCCCGTGTGTGTAGGAAGCACAGTTCTTTTGTTCTGAGCAAGCTCACTGTTCTGGCCCTATAGGAAACACAGGAGAGTAGAAGAGTGCTGTTTTCTCAAAAGCAGAGTGTGTTTCTTGTAAGGCGAGCTAGCGTTTGTTTCCCAGTCCTAAACGGAGTTGAATCCCATGCAGTTTGTGGTCCTACGAGCAAGAGTTGTTTTCTGCTAAGAAGAGTCACTATTGCGCTCCCATTGCCATACACAGTGCAAATAGCACTCGCGTCTGTTCCCAGCAAGTACAGTGTATTGGACTGAAGAGAAGCTACTGTTCTTGTCAGTTTCCTAAGCAGAGTTGAACTAGATATGCCCCGTGTGTGTAGGAAGCACAGTTCTTTTGTTCTGAGCAAGCTCACTGTTCTGGCCCAATAGGAAACACAGGAGAGTAGAAGAGTGCTGTTTTCTCAAAAGCAGAGTGTGTTTCTTGCAAGGCGAGCTAGCGATTGTTTCCCAGTCCTAAACGGAGTTGAATCCCATGCAGTTTCTGCTCCTACGAGCAAGAGTTGTTTTCTGCTAAGAAGTGTCACTATTGCGCTCCCATTGCCATACACAGTGCAAATAGCACTCGCGTCTCTTCCCAGCAAGTACAGTGTATTGGACTGAAGAGAAGCTACTGTTCTTGTCAGTTTCCTAAGCAGAGTTGAACTAGATATGCCCTGTGTGTGTAGGAAGCACAGTTCTTTTGTTCTGAGCAAGCTCACTGTTCTGGCCCTATAGGAAACACAGAAGAGTAGAAGAGTGCTGTTTTCTCAAAAGCAGAGTGTGTTTCTTGCAAGGCGAGCAAGCGTTTGTTTCCCAGTCCTAAACGGAGTTGAATCCCATGCTGTTTCTGCTCCTACTAGCAAGAGTTGTTTTCTCCAAAGAAGAGTCACTATTGCGCTCCCATTGCCATACACAGTGCAAATAGCACTCGCGTCTGTTCCCAGCAAGTACAGTGTATTGGACTGAAGAGAAGCTACTGTTCTTGTCAGTTTCCTAAGCAGAGTTGAACTAGATATGCCCCGTGTGTGTAGGAGTCACATTTCTTTTGTTCTGAGCAAGCTCACTGTTCTGGTCCTATAGGAAACACAGGAGAGTAGAAGAGTGCTGTTTTCTCAAAAGCAGAGTGTGTTTCTTGCAAGGCGAGCTAGCGATTGTTTCCCAGTCCTATATGGAGTTGAATCCCATGCAGTTTCTGGTCCTACGAGCCAGAGTTGTTTTCTGCTAAGAAGAGTCACTATTGCGCTCCCATTGCCATACACAGTGCAAATAGCACTCGCGTCTGTTCCCAGCAAATACAGTGTATTGGACTGAAGAGAAGCTACTGTTCTTGTCAGTTTCCTAAGCAGAGTTGAACTAGATATGCCCCGTGCGTGTAGGAAGCACAGTTCTTTTGTTCTGAGCAAGCTCACTCTTCTGGCCCTATAGGAAACACAGGAGAGTAGAAGAGTGCTGTTTTCTCAAAAGCAGAGTGTGTTTCTTGCAAGGCGAGCTAGCGTTTGTTTCCCAGTCCTAAACGGAGTTGAATCCCATGCAGTTTCTTGTCCTACGAGCAAGAGTTGTTTTCTGCTAAGAAGTGTCACTATTGCGCTCCCATTGCCATACACAGTGCAAATAGCACTCGCGTCTGTTCCCAGCAAATACAGTGTATTGGACTGAAGAGAAGCTACTGTTCTTGTCAGTTTCCTAAGCAGAGTTGAACTAGATATGCCCCGTGCGTGTAGGAAGCACAGTTCTTTTGTTCTGAGCAAGCTCACTGTTCTGGCCCTATAGGAAACACAGGAGAGTAGAAGAGTGCTGTTTTCTCAAAAGCAGAGTGTGTTTCTTGCAAGGCGAGCTAGCGTTTGTTTCCCAGTCCTAAAGGGAGTTGATCCCATGCAGTTTCTGCTCCTACTAGCAACTGTTGTTTTCTGCTAAGAAGAGTCAATATTGCGCTCCCATTGCCATACACAGTGCAAATAGCACTCGCGTCTGTTCCCAGCAAGTACAGTGTATTGGACTGAAGAGAAGCTACTGTTCTTGTCAGTTTCCTAAGCAGAGTTGAACTAGATATGCCCCGTGTGTGTAGGAAGCACAGTTCTTTTGTTCTGAGCAAGCTCACTGTTCTGGCCCTATAGGAAACACAGGAGAGTAGAAGAGTGCTGTTTTCTCAAAAGCAGAGTGTGTTTCTTGCAAGGCGAGCTAGCGTTTGTTTCCCAGTCCTAAACGGAGTTGAATCCCATGCAGTTTCTGGTCCTACGAGCAAGAGTTGTTTTCTGCTAAGAAGAGTCACTATTGCGCTCCCATTGCCATACACAGTGCAAATAGCACTCGCGTCTGTTCCCAGCAAGTACAGTGTATTGGACTGAAGAGAAGCTACTGTTCTTGTCAGTTTCCTAAGCAGAGTTGAACTAGATATGCCCCGTGTGTGTAGGAAGCACAGTTCTTTTGTTCTGAGCAAGCTCACTGTTCTGGCCCAATAGGAAACACAGGAGAGTAGAAGAGTGCTGTTTTCTCAAAAGCAGAGTGTGTTTCTTGCAAGGCGAGCTAGCGATTGTTTCCCAGTCCTAAACGGAGTTGAATCCCATGCAGTTTCTGCTCCTACGAGCAAGAGTTGTTTTCTGCTAAGAAGTGTCACTATTGCGCTCCCATTGCCATACACAGTGCAAATAGCACTCGCGTCTGTTCCCAGCAAGTACAGTGTATTGGACTGAAGAGAAGCTACTGTTCTTGTCAGTTTCCTAAGCAGAGTTGAACTAGATATGCCCCGTGTGTGTAGGAAGCACAGTTCTTTTGTTCTGAGCAAGCTCACTGTTCTGGCCCTATAGGAAACACAGGAGAGTAGAAGAGTGCTGTTTTCTCAAAAGCAGATTGTCTTTCTTGCAAGGCGAGCTAGCGTTTGTTTCCCAGTCCTAAACGGAGTTGAATCCCATGCAGTTTCTTGTCCTACGAGCAAGAGTTGTTTTCTGCTAAGAAGAGTCACTATTGCGCTCCCATTGCCATACACAGTGCAAATAGCACTCGCGTCTGTTCCCAGCAAATACAGTGTATTGGACTGAAGAGAAGCTACTGTTCTTGTCAGTTTCCTAAGCAGAGTTGAACTAGATATGCCCCGTGCGTGTAGGAAGCACAGTTGTTTTGTTCTGAACAAGCTCACTGTTCTGGCCCTATAGGAAACACAGGAGAGTAGAAGAGTGCTGTTTTCTCAAAAGCAGAGTGTGTTTCTTGCAACGCGAGCTAGCGTTTGTTTCCCAGTCCTAAACGGAGTTGAATCCCATGCAGTTTCTGGTCCTACAAGCAAGAGTTGTTTTCTGCTAAGAAGAGTCACTATTGCGCTCCCATTGCCATACACAGTGCAAATAGCACTGGCGTCTGTTCCCAGCAAGTACAGTGTATTGGACTGAAGAGAAGCTACTGTTCTTGTCAGTTGCCTAAGCAGAGTTGAACTAGATATGCCCCGTGTGTGTAGGAAGCACAGTTCTTTTGTTCTGAGCAAGCTCACTGTTCTGGCCCAATAGGAAACACAGGAGAGTAGAAGAGTGCTGTTTTCTCAAAAGCAGAGTGTGTTTCTTGCAAGGCGAGCTAGCGTTTGTTTCCCAGTCCTAAACGGAGTTGAATCCCATGCAGTTTCTGCTCCTACGAGCAAGAGTTGTTTTCTGCTAAGAAGTGTCACTATTGCGCTCCCATTGCCATACACAGTGCAAATAGCACTCGCGTCTGTTCCCAGCAAGTACAGTGTATTGGACTGAAGAGAAGCTACTGTTCTTGTCAGTTTCCTAAGCAGAGTTGAACTAGATATGCCACGTGTGTGTAGGAAGCACAGTTCTTTTGTTCTGAGCAAGCTCACTGTTCTGGCCCTATAGGAAACACAGGAGAGTAGAAGAGTGCTGTTTTCTCAAAAGCAGAGTGTGTTTCTTGCAAGGAGAGCTAGCGATTGTTTCCCAGTCCTAAACGGAGTTGAATCCCATGCAGTTTCTGCTCCTACGAGCAAGAGTTGTTTTCTGCTAAGAAGTGTCACTATTGCGCTCCCATTGCCATACACAGTGCAAATAGCACTCGCGTCTATTCCCAGCAAGTACAGTGTATTGGACTGAAGAGAAGCTACTGTTCTTGTCAGTTTACTAAGCAGAGTTGAACTAGATATGCCCCGTGTGTGTAGGAAGCACAGTTCTTTTGTTCTGAGCAAGCTCACTGTTCTGGCCCTATAGGAAACACAGGAGAGTAGAAGAGTGCTGTTTTCTCAAAAGCAGATTGTATTTCTTGCAAGGCGAGCTAGCGTTTGTTTCCCAGTCCTAAACGGAGTTGAATCCCATGCAGTTTGTGGTCCTACGAGCAAGAGTTGTTTTCTGCTAAGAAGAGTCACTATTGCGCTCCCATTGCCATACACAGTGCAAATAGCACTCGCGTCTGTTCCCAGAAAATACAGTGTATTGGACTGAAGAGAAGCTCCTGTTCTTGTCAGTTTCCTAAGCAGAGTTGAACTAGATATGCCCCGTGTGTGTAGGAAGCACAGTTCTTTTGTTCTGAGCAAGCTCACTGTTCTGGCCCTATAGGAAACACAGGAGAGTAGAAGAGTGCTGTTTTCTCAAAAGCAGAGTGTGTTTCTTGCAAGGCGAGCTAGCGTTTGTTTCCCAGTCCTAAACGGAGTTGAATCCCATGCAGTTTCTGGTCCTACAAGCAAGAGTTGTTTTCTGCTAAGAAGAGTCACTATTGCGCTCCCATTGCCATACACAGTGCAAATAGCACTGGCGTCTGTTCCCAGCAAGTACAGTGTATTGGACTGAAGAGAAGCTACTGTTCTTGTCAGTTGCCTAAGCAGAGTTGAACTAGATATGCCCCGTGTGTGTAGGAAGCACAGTTCTTTTGTTCTGAGCAAGCTCAATGTTCTGGCCCTATAGGAAACACAGGAGAGTAGAAAAGTGCTGTTTTCTCAAAAGCAGAGTGGGTTTCTTGCAAGGCGAGCTAGCGTTTGTTTCCCAGTCCTAAAGGGAGTTGATCCCATGCAGTTTCTGCTCCTACTAGCAACTGTTGTTTTCTGCTAAGAAGAGTCAATATTGCGCTCCCATTGCCATACACAGTGCAAATAGCACTCGCGTCTGTTCCCAGCAAGTACAGTGTATTGGACTGAAGAGAAGCTACTGTTCTTGTCAGTTTCCTAAGCAGAGTTGAACTAGATATGCCCCGTGTGTGTAGGAAGCACAGTTCTTTTGTTCTGAGCAAGCTCACTGTTCTGGCCCTATAGGAAACACAGGAGAGTAGAAGAGTGCTGTTTTCTCAAAAGCAGAGTGTGTTTCTTGCAAGGCGAGCTAGCGTTTGTTTCCCAGTCCTAAACGGAGTTGAATCCCATGCAGTTTCTGGTCCTACGAGCAAGAGTTGTTTTCTGCTAAGAAGAGTCACTATTGCGCTCCCATTGCCATACACAGTGCAAATAGCACTCGCGTCTGTTCCCAGCAAGTACAGTGTATTGGACTGAAGAGAAGCTACTGTTCTTGTCAGTTTCCTAAGCAGAGTTGAACTAGATATGCCCCGTGTGTGTAGGAAGCACAGTTCTTTTGTTCTGAGCAAGCTCACTGTTCTGGCCCAATAGGAAACACAGGAGAGTAGAAGAGTGCTGTTTTCTCAAAAGCAGAGTGTGTTTCTTGCAAGGCGAGCTAGCGTTTGTTTCCCAGTCCTAAACGGAGTTGAATCCCATGCAGTTTCTGCTCCTACGAGCAAGAGTTGTTTTCTGCTAAGAAGTGTCACTATTGCGCTCCCATTGCCATACACAGTGCAAATAGCACTCGCGTCTGTTCCCAGCAAGTACAGTGTATTGGACTGAAGAGAAGCTACTGTTCTTGTCAGTTTCCTAAGCAGAGTTGAACTAGATATGCCCCGTGTGTGTAGGAAGCACAGTTCTTTTGTTCTGAGCAAGCTCACTGTTCTGGCCCTATAGGAAACACAGGAGAGTAGAAGAGTGCTGTTTTCTCAAAAGCAGAGTGTGTTTCTTGCAAGGAGAGCTAGCGATTGTTTCCCAGTCCTAAACGGAGTTGAATCCCATGCAGTTTCTGCTCCTACGAGCAAGAGTTGTTTTCTGCTAAGAAGTGTCACTATTGCGCTCCCATTGCCATACACAGTGCAAATAGCACTCGCGTCTATTCCCAGCAAGTACAGTGTATTGGACTGAAGAGAAGCTACTGTTCTTGTCAGTTTCCTAAGCAGAGTTGAACTAGATATGCCCCGTGTGTGTAGGAAGCACAGTTCTTTTGTTCTGAGCAAGCTCACTGTTCTGGCCCTATAGGAAACACAGGAGAGTAGAAGAGTGCTGTTTTCTCAAAAGCAGATTGTGTTTCTTGCAAGGCGAGCTAGCGTTTGTTTCCCAGTCCTAAACGGAGTTGAATCCCATGCAGTTTCTTGTCCTACGAGCAAGAGTTGTTTTCTGCTAAGAAGAGTCACTATTGCGCTCCCATTGCCATACACAGTGCAAATAGCACTCGCGTCTGTTCCCAGAAAATACAGTGTATTGGACTGAAGAGAAGCTACTGTTCTTGTCAGTTTCCTAAGCAGAGTTGAACTAGATATGCCCCGTGCGTGTAGGAAGCACAGTTGTTTTGTTCTGAGCAAGCTCACTCTTCTGGCCCTATAGGAAACACAGGAGAGTAGAAGAGTGCTGTTTTCTCAAAAGCAGAGTGTGTTTCTTGCAAGGCGAGCTAGCGTTTGTTTCCCAGTCCTAAACGGAGTTGAATCCCATGCAGTTTCTGGTCCTACGAGCAAGAGTTGTTTTCTGCTAAGAAGAGTCACTATTGCGCTCCCATTGCCATACACAGTGCAAATAGCACTGGCGTCTGTTCCCAGCAAGTACAGTGTATTGGACTGAAGAGAAGCTACTGTTCTTGTCAGTTTCCTAAGCAGAGTTGAACTAGATATGCCCCGTGTGTGTAGGAAGCACAGTTCTTTTGTTCTGAGCAAGCTCACTGTTCTGGCCCAATAGGAAACACAGGAGAGTAGAAAAGTGCTGTTTTCTCAAAAGCAGAGTGGGTTTCTTGCAAGGCGAGCTAGCGTTTGTTTCCCAGTCCTAAAGGGAGTTGATCCCATGCAGTTTCTGCTCCTACTAGCAACTGTTGTTTTCTGCTAAGAAGAGTCAATATTGCGCTCCCATTGCCATACACAGTGCAAATAGCACTCGCGTCTGTTCCCAGCAAGTACAGTGTATTGGACTGAAGAGAAGCTACTGTTCTTGTCAGTTTCCTAAGCAGAGTTGAACTAGATATGCCCCGTGTGTGTAGGAAGCACAGTTCTTTTGTTCTGAGCAAGCTCACTGTTCTGGCCCTATAGGAAACACAGGAGAGTAGAAGAGTGCTGTTTTCTCAAAAGCAGAGTGTGTTTCTTGCAAGGCGAGCTAGCGTTTGTTTCCCAGTCCTAAACGGAGTTGAATCCCATGCAGTTTCTGGTCCTACGAGCAAGAGTTGTTTTCTGCTAAGAAGAGTCACTATTGCGCTCCCATTGCCATACACAGTGCAAATAGCACTCGCGTCTGTTCCCAGCAAGTACAGTGTATTGGACTGAAGAGAAGCTACTGTTCTTGTCAGTTTCCTAAGCAGAGTTGAACTAGATATGCCCCGTGTGTGTAGGAAGCACAGTTCTTTTGTTCTGAGCAAGCTCACTGTTCTGGCCCAATAGGAAACACAGGAGAGTAGAAGAGTGCTGTTTTCTCAAAAGCAGAGTGTGTTTCTTGCAAGGCGAGCTAGCGTTTGTTTCCCAGTCCTAAACGGAGTTGAATCCCATGCAATTTCTGCTCCTACTAGCAAGAGTTGTTTTCTCCAAAGAAGAGTCACTATTGCGCTCCCATTGCCATACACAGTGCAAATAGCACTCGCGTCTGTTCCCAGCAAGTACAGTGTATTGGACTGAAGAGAAGCTACTGTTCTTGTCAGTTTCCTAAGCAGAGTTGAACTAGATATGCCCCGTGTGTCTAGGAAGCACAGTTCTTTTGTTCTGAGCAAGCTCAATGTTCTGGCCCTATAGGAAACACAGGAGAGTAGAAGAGTGCTGTTTTCTCAAAAGCAGAGTGTGTTTCTTGCAAGGCGAGCTAGCGTTTGTTTCCCAGTCCTAAACGGAGTTGAATCCCATGCAGTTTGTGGTCCTACGAGCAAGAGTTGTTTTCTGCTAAGAAGAGTCACTATTGCGCTCCCATTGCCATACACAGTGCAAATAGCACTCGCGTCTGTTCCCAGCAAGTACAGTGTATTGGACTGAAGAGAAGCTACTGTTCTTGTCAGTTTCCTAAGCAGAGTTGAACTAGATATGCCCCGTGTGTGTAGGAGTCACAGTTCTTTTGTTCTGAGCAAGCTCACTGTTCTGGCCCTATAGGAAACACAGGAGAGTAGAAGAGTGCTGTTTTCTCAAAAGCAGAGTGTGTTTCTTGCAAGGCGAGCTAGCGTTTGTTTCCCAGTCCTAAAGGGAGTTGATCCCATGCAGTTTCTGCTCCTACTAGCAACTGTTGTTTTCTGCTAAGAAGAGTCAATATTGCGCTCCCATTGCCATACACAGTGCAAATAGCACTCGCGTCTGTTCCCAGCAAGTACAGTGTATTGGACTGAAGAGAAGCTACTGTTCTTGTCAGTTTCCTAAGCAGAGTTGAACTAGATATGCCCCGTGTGTGTAGGAAGCACAGTTCTTTTGTTCTGAGCAAGCTCACTGTTCTGGCCCTATAGGAAACACAGGAGAGTAGAAGAGTGCTGTTTTCTCAAAAGCAGAGTGTGTTTCTTGCAAGGCGAGCTAGCGTTTGTTTCCCAGTCCTAAACGGAGTTGAATCCCATGCAGTTTCTGGTCCTACGAGCAAGAGTTGTTTTCTGCTAAGAAGAGTCACTATTGCGCTCCCATTGCCATACACAGTGCAAATAGCACTCGCGTCTGTTCCCAGCAAGTACAGTGTATTGGACTGAAGAGAAGCTACTGTTCTTGTCAGTTTCCTAAGCAGAGTTGAACTAGATATGCCCCGTGTGTGTAGGAAGCACAGTTCTTTTGTTCTGAGCAAGCTCAATGTTCTGGCCCTATAGGAAACACAGGAGAGTAGAAGAGTGCTGTTTTCTCAAAAGCAGAGTGTGTTTCTTGCAAGGCGAGCTAGCGTTTATTTCCCAGTCCTATATGGAGTTGAATCCCATGCAGTTTCTGGTCCTACGAGCCAGAGTTGTTTTCTGCTAAGAAGAGTCACTATTGCGCTCCCATTGCCATACACAGTGCAAATAGCACTCGCGTCTGTTCCCAGCAAGTACAGTGTATTGGACTGAAGAGAAGCTACTGTTCTTGTCAGTTTCCTAAGCAGAGTTGAACTAGATATGCCCCGTGTGTGTAGGAAGCACAGTTCTTTTGTTCTGAGCAAGCTCAATGTTCTGGCCCTATAGGAAACACAGGAGAGTAGAAGAGTGCTGTTTTCTCAAAAGCAGAGTGTGTTTCTTGCAAGGCGAGCTAGCGTTTGTTTCCCATTCCTAAAGGGAGTTGATCTCATGCAGTTTCTGCTCCTACTAGCAACTGTTGTTTTCTGCTAAGAAGAGTCAATATTGCGCTCCCATTGCCATACACAGTGCAAATAGCACTCGCGTCTGTTCCCAGCAAGTACAGTGTATTGGACTGAAGAGAAGCTACTGTTCTTGTCAGTTTCCTAAGCAGAGTTGAACTAGATATGCCCCGTGTGTGTAGGAAGCACAGTTCATTTGTTCTGAGCAAGCTCACTGTTCTGGCCCTATAGGAAACACAGGAGAGTAGAAGAGTGCTGTTTTCTCAAAAGCAGAGTGTGTTTCTTGCAAGGCGAACTAGCGTTTGTTTCCCAGTCCTAAACGGAGTTGAATCCCATGCAGTTTCTGGTCCTACGAGCAAGAGTTGTTTTCTGCTAAGAAGAGTCACTATTGCGCTCCCATTGCCATACACAGTGCAAATAGCACTCGCGGCTGTTCCCAGCAAGTACAGTGTATTGGACTGAAGAGAAGCTACTGTTCTTGTCAGTTTCCTAAGCAGAGTTGAACTAGATATGCCCCGTGTGTGTAGGAAGCACAGTTCTTTTGTTGTGAGCAAGCTCACTGTTCTGGCCCAATAGGAAACACAGGAGAGTAGAAGAGTGCTGTTTTCTCAAAAGCAGAGTGTGTTTCTTGCAAGGCGAGCTAGCGATTGTTTCCCAGTCCTAAACGGAGTTGAATCCCATGCAGTTTCTGCTCCTACGAGCAAGAGTTGTTTTCTGCTAAGAAGAGTCACTATTGCGCTCCCATTGCCATACACAGTGCAAATAGCACTCGCGTCTGTTCCCAGCAAATACAGTGTATTGGACTGAAGAGAAGCTACTGTTCTTGTCAGTTTCCTAAGCAGAGTTGAACTAGATATGCCCCGTGTGTGTAGGAAGCACAGTTCTTTTGTTCTGAGCAAGCTCACTGTTCTGGCCCTATAGGAAACACAGGAGAGTAGAAGAGTGCTGTTTTCTCAAAAGCAGATTGTCTTTCTTGCAAGGCGAGCTAGCGTTTGTTTCCCAGTCCTAAATGGAGTTGAATCCCATGCAGTTTCTGGTCCTACGAGCAAGAGTTGTTTTCTGCTAAGAAGAGTCACTATTGCGCTCCCATTGCCATACACAGTGCAAATAGCACTCGCGTCTGTTCCCAGCAAATACAGTGTATTGGACTGAAGAGAAGCTACTGTTCTTGTCAGTTTCCTAAGCAGAGTTGAACTAGATATGCCCCGTGCGTGTAGGAAGCACAGTTGTTTTGTTCTGAGCAAGCTCACTCTTCTGGCCCTATAGGAAACACAGGAAAGGAGAAGAGTGCTGTTTTCTCAAAAGCAGAGTGTGTTTCTTGCAAGGCGAGCTAGCGTTTGTTTCCCAGTCCTAAACGGAGTTGAATCCCATGCAGTTTCTGGTCCTACGAGCAAGAGTTGTTTTCTGCTAAGAAGAGTCACTATTGCGCTCCCATTGCCATACACAGTGCAAATAGCACTCGCGTCTGTTCCCAGCAAGTACAGTGTATTGGACTGAAGAGAAGCTACTGTTCTTGTCAGTTTCCTAAGCAGAGTTGAACTAGATATGCCCCGTGTGTGTAGGAAGCACAGTTCTTTTGTTCTGAGCAAGCTCACTGTTCTGGCCCTATAGTAAACACAGGAGAGTAGAAGAGTGCTGTTTTCTCAAAAGCAGAGTGTGTTTCTTGCAAGGCGAGCTAGTGTTTGTTTCCCAGTCATAAACGGAGTTGAATCCCATGCAGTTTCTGGTCCTACGAGCAAGAGTTGTTTTCTGCTAAGAAGAGTCACTATTGCGCTCCCATTGCCATACACAGTGCAAGTAGCACTCGCGTCTGTTCCCAGCAAGTACAGTGTATTGGACTGAAGAGAAGCTACTGTTCTTGTCAGTTTCCTAAGCAGAGTTGAACTAGATATGCCCCGTGTGTCTAGGAAGCACAGTTCTTTTGTTCTGAGCAAGCTCAATGTTCTGGCCCTATAGGAAACACAGGAGAGTAGAAGAGTGCTGTTTTCTCAAAAGCAGAGTGTGTTTCTTGCAAGGCGAGCTAGCGTTTGTTTCCCAGTCCTAAACGGAGTTGAATCCCATGCAGTTTCTGGTCCTACGAGCAAGAGTTGTTTTCTGCTAAGAAGAGTCACTATTGCGCTCCCATTGCCATACACAGTGCAAATAGCACTCGCGTCTGTTCCCAGCAAGTACAGTGTATTGGACTGAAGAGAAGCTACTGTTCTTGTCAGTTTCCTAAGCAGAGTTGAACTAGATATGCCCCGTGTGTGTAGGAGTCACAGTTCTTTTGTTCTGAGCAAGCTCAATGTTCTGGCCCTATAGGAAACACAGGAGAGTAGAAGAGTGCTGTTTTCTCAAAAGCAGAGTGGGTTTCTTGCAAGGCGAGCTAGCGTTTGTTTCCCAGTCCTAAAGGGAGTTGATCCCATGCAGTTTCTGCTCCTACTAGCAACTGTTGTTTTCTGCTAAGAAGAGTCACTATTGCGCTCCCATTGCCATACACAGTGCAAATAGCACTCGCGTCTGTTCCCAGCAAGTACAGTGTATTGGACTGAAGAGAAGCTACTGTTCTTGTCAGTTTCCTAAGCAGAGTTGAACTAGATATGCCCCGTGTGTGTAGGAAGCACAGTTCTTTTGTTCTGAGCAAGCTCACTGTTCTGGCCCTATAGGAAACACAGGAGAGTAGAAGAGTGCTGTTTTCTCAAAAGCAGAGTGTGTTTCTTGCAAGGCGAGCTAGCGTTTGTTTCCCAGTCCTAAACGGAGTTGAATCCCATGCAGTTTCTGGTCCTACGAGCAAGAGTTGTTTTCTGCTAAGAAGAGTCACTATTGCGCTCCCATTGCCATACACAGTGCAAATAGCAATCGCGTCTGTTCCCAGCAAGTACAGTGTATTGGACTGAAGAGAAGCTACTGTTCTTGTCAGTTTCCTAAGCAGAGTTGAACTAGATATGCCCCGTGTGTGTAAGAAGCACAGTTCTTTTGTTCTGAGCAAGCTCACTGTTCTGGCCCAATATAAAACACAGGAGAGTAGAAGAGTGCTGTTTTCTCAAAAGCAGAGTGTGTTTCTTGCAAGGCGAGCTAGCGATTGTTTCCCAGTCCTAAACGGAGTTGAATCCCATGCAGTTTCTGGTCCTACGAGCAAGAGTTGTTTTCTGCTAAGAAGTGTCACTATTGCGCTCCCATTGCCATACACAGTGCAAATAGCACTGGCGTCTGTTCCCAGCAAGTACAGTGTATTGGACTGAAGAGAAGCTACTGTTCTTGTCAATTTCCTAAGCAGAGTTGAACTAGATATGCCCCGTGTGTGTAGGAAGCACAGTTGTTTTGTTCTGAGCAAGCTCACTCTTCTGGCCCTATAGGAAACACAGGAGAGTAGAAGAGTGCTGTTTTCTCAAAAGCAGAGTGTGTTTCTTGCAAGGCGAGCTAGCGTTTGTTTCCCAGTCCTAAACGGAGTTGAATCCCATGCAGTTTCTGGTCCTACGAGCAAGAGTTGTTTTCTGCTAAGAAGAGTCACTATTGCGCTCCCATTGCCATACACAGTGCAAATAGCACTCGCGTCTGTTCCCAGCAAGTACAGTGTATTGGACTGAAGAGAAGCTACTGTTCTTGTCAGTTTCCTAAGCAGAGTTGAACTAGATATGCCCCGTGTGTGTAGGAAGCACAGTTCTTTTGTTCTGAGCAAGCTCAATGTTCTGGCCCTATAGGAAACACAGGAGAGTAGAAGAGTGCTGTTTTCTCAAAAGCAGAGTGTGTTTCTTGCAAGGCGAGCTAGCGTTTGTTTCCCAGTCCTAAACGGAGTTGAATCCCATGCAGTTTCTGGTCCTACGAGCAAGAGTTGTTTTCTGCTAAGAAGAGTCACTATTGCGCTGCCATTGCCATACACAGTGCAAATAGCACTCGCGTCTGTTCCCAGCAAGTACAGTGTATTGGACTGAAGAGAAGCTACTGTTCTTGTCAGTTTCCTAAGCAGAGTTGAACTAGATATGCCCCGTGTGTGTAGGAAGCACAGTTCTTTTGTTCTGAGCAAGCTCACTGTTCTGGCCCTATAGGAAACACAGGAGAGTAGAAGAGTGCTGTTTTCTCAAAAGCAGAGTGTGTTTCTTGCAAGGCGAGCTAGCGTTTGTTTCCCAGTCGTAAACGGAGTTGAATCCCATGCAGTTTCTGGTCCTACGAGCAAGAGTTGTTTTCTGCTAAGAAGAGTCACTATTGCGCTCCCATTGCCATACACAGTGCAAATAGCACTCGCGTCTGTTCCCAGCAAGTACAGTGTATTGGACTGAAGAGAAGCTACTGTTCTTGTCAGTTTCCTAAGCAGAGTTGAACTAGATATGCCCCGTGTGTGTAGGAAGCACAGTTCTTTTGTTCTGAGCAAGCTCACTGTTCTGGCCCTATAGGAAACACAGGAGAGTAGAAGAGTGCTGTTTTCTCAAAAGCAGAGTGTATTTCTTGCAAGGCGAGCTAGCGTTTGTTTCCCAGTCCTAAACGGAGTTGAATCCCATGCAGTTTCTGGTCCTACGAGCAAGAGTTGTTTTCTGCTAAGAAGAGTCACTATTGCGCTCCCATTGCCATACACAGTGCAAATAGCACTCGCGTCTGTTCCCAGCAAGTACAGTGTATTGGACTGAAGAGAAGCTACTGTTCTTGTCAGTTTCCTAAGCAGAGTTGAACTAGATATGCCCCGTGTGTGTAGGAAGCACAGTTCTTTTGTTCTGAGCAAGCTCACTGTTCTGGCCCTATAGGAAACACAGGAGAGTAGAAGAGTGCTGTTTTCTCAAAAGCAGAGTGTGTTTCTTGCAAGGCGAGCTAGCGTTTGTTTCCCAGTCCTAAACGGAGTTGAATCCCATGCAGTTTCTGGTCCTACGAGCAAGAGTTGTTTTCTGCTAAGAAGAGTCACTATTGCGCTCCCATTGCCATACACAGTGCAAATAGCACTCGCGTCTGTTCCCAGCAAGTACAGTGTATTGGACTGAAGAGAAGCTACTGTTCTTGTCAGTTTCCTAAGCAGAGTTGAACTAGATATGCCCCGTGTGTGTAGGAAGCACAGTTCTTTTGTTCTGAGCAAGCTCAATGTTCTGGCCCTATAGGAAACACAGGAGAGTAGAAGAGTGCTGTTTTCTCAAAAGCAGAGTGTGTTTCTTGCAAGGCGAGCTAGCGTTTATTTCCCAGTCCTATATGGAGTTGAATCCCATGCAGTTTCTGGTCCTACGAGCCAGAGTTGTTTTCTGCTAAGAAGAGTCACTATTGCGCTCCCATTGCCATACACAGTGCAAATAGCACTCGCGTCTGTTCCCAGCAAGTACAGTGTATTGGACTGAAGAGAAGCTACTGTTCTTGTCAGTTTCCTAAGCAGAGTTGAACTAGATATGCCCCGTGTGTGTAGGAAGCACAGTTCTTTTGTTCTGAGCAAGCTCAATGTTCTGGCCCTATAGGAAACACAGGAGAGTAGAAGAGTGCTGTTTTCTCAAAAGCAGAGTGTGTTTCTTGCAAGGCGAGCTAGCGTTTGTTTCCCATTCCTAAAGGGAGTTGATCTCATGCAGTTTCTGCTCCTACTAGCAACTGTTGTTTTCTGCTAAGAAGAGTCAATATTGCGCTCCCATTGCCATACACAGTGCAAATAGCACTCGCGTCTGTTCCCAGCAAGTACAGTGTATTGGACTGAAGAGAAGCTACTGTTCTTGTCAGTTTCCTAAGCAGAGTTGAACTAGATATGCCCCGTGTGTGTAGGAAGCACAGTTCTTTTGTTCTGAGCAAGCTCACTGTTCTGGCCCTATAGGAAACACAGGAGAGTAGAAGAGTGCTGTTTTCTCAAAAGCAGAGTGTGTTTCTTGCAAGGCGAACTAGCGTTTGTTTCCCAGTCCTAAACGGAGTTGAATCCCATGCAGTTTCTGGTCCTACGAGCAAGAGTTGTTTTCTGCTAAGAAGAGTCACTATTGCGCTCCCATTGCCATACACAGTGCAAATAGCACTCGCGGCTGTTCCCAGCAAGTACAGTGTATTGGACTGAAGAGAAGCTACTGTTCTTGTCAGTTTCCTAAGCAGAGTTGAACTAGATATGCCCCGTGTGTGTAGGAAGCACAGTTCTTTTGTTGTGAGCAAGCTCACTGTTCTGGCCCAATAGGAAACACAGGAGAGTAGAAGAGTGCTGTTTTCTCAAAAGCAGAGTGTGTTTCTTGCAAGGCGAGCTAGCGATTGTTTCCCAGTCCTAAACGGAGTTGAATCCCATGCAGTTTCTGCTCCTACGAGCAAGAGTTGTTTTCTGCTAAGAAGTGTCACTATTGCGCTCCCATTGCCATACACAGTGCAAATAGCACTCGCGTCTGTTCCCAGCAAGTACAGTGTATTGGACTGAAGAGAAGCTACTGTTCTTGTCAGTTTCCTAAGCAGAGTTGAACTAGATATGCCCCGTGTGTATAGGAAGCACAGTTCTTTTGTTCTGAGCAAGCTCACTGTTCTGGCCCTATAGGAAACACAGGAGAGTAGAAGACTGCTGTTTTCTCAAAAGCAGATTGTCTTTCTTGCAAGGCGAGCTAGCGTTTGTTTCCCAGTCCTAAATGGAGTTGAATCCCATGCAGTTTCTGGTCCTACGAGCAAGAGTTGTTTTCTGCTAAGAAGAGTCACTATTGCGCTCCCATTGCCATACACAGTGCAAATAGCAATCGCGTCTGTTCCCAGCAAATACAGTGTATTGGACTGAAGAGAAGCTACTGTTCTTGTCAGTTTCCTAAGCAGAGTTGAACTAGATATGCCCCGTGCGTGTAGGAAGCACAGTTGTTTTGTTCTGAGCAAGCTCACTCTTCTGGCCCTATAGGAAACACAGGAAAGGAGAAGAGTGCTGTTTTCTCAAAAGCAGAGTGTGTTTCTTGCAAGGCGAGCTAGCGTTTGTTTCCCAGTCCTAAACGGAGTTGAATCCCATGCAGTTTCTGGTCCTACGAGCAAGAGTTGTTTTCTGCTAAGAAGAGTCACTATTGCGCTCCCATTGCCATACACAGTGCAAATAGCACTCGCGTCTGTTCCCAGCAAGTACAGTGTATTGGACTGAAGAGAAGCTACTGTTCTTGTCAGTTTCCTAAGCAGAGTTGAACTAGATATGCCCCGTGTGTGTAGGAAGCACAGTTCTTTTGTTCTGAGCAAGCTCAATGTTCTGGCCCTATAGGAAACACAGGAGAGTAGAAGAGTGCTGTTTTCTCAAAAGCAGAGTGTGTTTCTTGCAAGGCGAGCTAGCGTTTGTTTCCCATTCCTAAAGGGAGTTGATCTCATGCAGTTTCTGCTCTTACTAGCAACTGTTGTTTTCTGCTAAGAAGAGTCAATATTGCGCTCCCATTGCCATACACAGTGCAAATAGCACTCGCGTCTGTTCCCAGCAAGTACAGTGTATTGGACTGAAGAGAAGCTACTGTTCTTGTCAGTTTCCTAAGCAGAGTTGAACTAGATATGCCCCGTGTGTGTAGGAAGCACAGTTCTTTTGTTCTGAGCAAGCTCACTGTTCTGGCCCTTTAGGAAACACAGGAGAGTAGAAGAGTGCTGTTTTCTCAAAAGCAGAGTGTGTTTCTTGCAAGGCGAGCTAGCGTTTGTTTCCCAATCCTAAACGGAGTTGAATCCCATGCAGTTTCTGGTCCTATGAGCAAGAGTTGTTTTCTGCTAAGAAGAGTCACTATTGCGCTCACATTGCCATACACAGTGCAAATAGCACTCGCGTCTGTTCCCAGCAAGTACAGTGTATTGGACTGAAGAGAAGCTACTGTTCTTGTCAGTTTCCTAAGCAGAGTTGAACTAGATATGCCCCGTGTGTGTAGGAAGCACAGTTCTTTTGTTCTGAGCAAGCTCAATGTTCTGGCCCTATAGGAAACACAGGAGAGTAGAAGAGTGCTGTTTTCTCAAAAGCAGAGTGTGTTTCTTGCAAGGCGAGCTAGCGTTTGTTTCCCAGTCCTAAACGGAGTAGAATCCCATGCAGTTTCTGGTCCTACTAGCAAGAGTTGTTTTCTCCAAAGAAGAGTCACTATTGCGCTCCCATTGCCATACACAGTGCAAATAGCACTCGCGTCTGTTCCCAGCAAGTACAGTGTATTGGACTGAAGAGAAGCTACTGTTCTTGTCAGTTTCCTAAGCAGAGTTGAACTAGATATGCCCCGTGTGTCTAGGAAGCACAGTTCTTTTGTTCTGAGCAAGCTCAATGTTCTGGCCCTATAGGAAACACAGGAGAGTAGAAGAGTGCTGTTTTCTCAAAAGCAGAGTGTGTTTCTTGCAAGGCGAGCTAGCGTTTGTTTCCCAGTCCTAAACGGAGTTGAATCCCATGCAGTTTCTGGTCCTACGAGCAAGAGTTGTTTTCTGCTAAGAAGAGTCACTATTGCGCTACCATTGCCATACACAGTGCAAATAGCACTCGCGTCTGTTCCCAGCAAGTACAGTGTATTGGACTGAAGAGAAGCTACTGTTCTTGTCAGTTTCCTAAGCAGAGTTGAACTAGATATGCCCCGTGTGTGTAGGAAGCACAGTTCTTTTGTTCTGAGCAAGCTCACTGTTCTGGCCCTATAGGAAACACAGGAGAGTAGAAGAGTGCTGTTTTCTCAAAAGCAGAGTGTGTTTCTTGCAAGGCGAGCTAGCGTTTGTTTCCCAGTCCTAAATGGAGTTGAATCCCATGCAGTTTCTGCTCCTACTAGCAAGAGTTGTTTTCTGCTAAGAAGAGTCACTTTTGTGCTCCCATTGCCAAACACATTGCAAATAGCACTCGCGTCTGTTCCCAGCAAGTACAGTGTATTGGACTGAAGAGAAGCTACTGTTCTTGTCAGTTTCCTAAGCAGAGTTGAACTAGATATGCCCCGTGTGTGTAGGAAGCACAGTTCTTTTGTTCTGAGCAAGCTCACTGTTCTGGCCCTATAGGAAACACAGAAGAGTAGAAGAGTGCTGTTTTCTCAAAAGCAGAGTGTGTTTCTTGCAAGGCGAGCTAGCGTTTGTTTCCCAGTCCTAAACGGAGTTGAATCCCATGCAGTTTCTGGTCCACGAGCAAGAGTTGTTTTCTGCTAAGAAGAGTCACTATTGCGCTCCCATTGCCATACACAGTGCAAATAGCACTCGCGTCTGTTCCCAGCAAGTACAGTGTATTGGACTGAAGAGAAGCTACTGTTCTTGTCAGTTTCCTAAGCAGAGTTGAACTAGATATGCCCCGTGTGTGTAGGAAGCACAGTTCTTTTGTTCTGAGCAAGCTCAATGTTCTGGTCCTATAGGAAACACAGGAGAGTAGAAGAGTGCTGTTTTCTCAAAAGCAGAGTGTGTTTCTTGCAAGGCGAGCTAGCGTTTGTTTCCCAGTCCTAAACGGAGTTGAATCCCATGCAGTTTCTGGTCCTACGAGCAAGAGTTGTTTTCTGCTAAGAAGAGTCACTATTGCGCTCCCATTGCCATACACAGTGCAAATAGCACTCGCGTCTGTTCCCAGCAAGTACAGTGTATTGGACTAAGAGAAGCTACTGTTCTTGTCAGTTTCCTAAGCAGAGTTGAACTAGATATGCCCCGTGTGTGTAGGAAGCACAGTTCTTTTGTTCTGAGCAAGCTCACTGTTCTGGCCCTATAGGAAACACAGGAGAGTAGAAGAGTGCTGTTTTCTCAAAAGCAGAGTGTGTTTCTTGCAAGGCGAGCTAGCGTTTGTTTCCCAGTCCTAAACGGAGTTGAATCCCATGCAGTTTCTGGTCCTACGAGCAAGAGTTGTTTTCTGCTAAGAAGAGTCACTATTGCGCTCCCATTGCCATACACAGTGCAAATAGCACTCGCGTCTGTTCCCAGCAAGTACAGTGTATTGGACTGAAGAGAAGCTACTGTTCTTGTCAGTTTCCTAAGCAGAGTTGAACTAGATATGCCCCGTGTGTGTAGGAAGCAGAGTTCTTTTGTTCTGAGCAAGCTCAATGTTCTGGTCCTATAGGAAACACAGGAGAGTAGAAGAGTGCTGTTTTCTCAAAAGCAGAGTGTGTTTCTTGCAAGGCGAGCTAGCGTTTGTTTCCCAGTCCTAAACGGAGTTGAATCCCATGCAGTTTCTGCTCCTACGAGCAAGAGTTGTTTTCTGCTAAGAAGAGTCACTATTGCGCTCCCATTGCCATACACAGTGCAAATAGCACTCGCGTCTGTTCCCAGCAAGTACAGTGTATTGGACTGAAGAGAAGCTACTGTTCTTGTCAGTTTCCTAAGCAGAGTTGAACTAGATATGCCCCGTGTGTGTAGGAAGCACAGTTGTTTTGTTCTGAGCAAGCTCAATGTTCTGGCCCTATAGGAAACACAGGAGAGTAGAAGAGTGCTGTTTTCTCAAAAGCAGAGTGTGTTTCTTGCAAGGCGAGCTAGCATTTGTTTCCCAGTCCTAAACGGAGTTGAATCCCATGCAGTTTCTGCTCCTATGAGCAAGAGTTGTTTTCTGCTAAGAAGAGTCACTATTGCGCTCCCATTGCCATACACAGTGCAAATAGCACTCGCGTCTGTTCCAAGCAAGTACAGTGTATTGGACTGAAGAGAAGCTACTGTTCTTGTCAGTTTCCTAAGCAGAGTTGAACTAGATATGCCCCGTGTGTGTAGGAAGCACAGTTCTTTTGTTCTGAGCAAGCTCAATGTTCTGGCCCTGTAGGAAACAAAGGAGAGTAGAAGAGAGCTGTTAACTCAAAAGCAGAGTGTGTTTCTTGCAAGGCGAGCTAGCGTTTGTTTCCCAGTCCTAAACGGAGTTGAATCCCATGCAGTTTCTGGTCCTACGAGCAAGAGTTGTTTTCTGCTAAGAAGAGTCACTATTGCGCTCCCATTGCCATACACAGTGCAAATAGCACTCGCGTCTGTTCCCAGCAAGTACAGTGTATTGGACTGAAGAGAAGCTACTGTTCTTGTCAGTTTCCTAAGCAGAGTTGAACTAGATATGCCCCGTGTGTGTAGGAAGCACAGTTCTTTTGTTCTGAGCAAGCTCTCTGTTCTGGTCCTTTAGGAAACACAGGAGAGTAGAAGAGTGCTGTTTTCTCAAAAGCAGAGTGTGTTTCTTGCAAGGCGAGCTAGCGTTTGTTTCCCAGTCCTAAACGGAGTTGAATCCCATGCAGTTTCTGATCCTACGAGCAAGAGTTGTTTTCTGCTAAGAAGAGTCACTATTGCGCTCCCATTGCCATACACAGTGCAAATAGCACTCGCGTCTGTTCCCAGCAAGTACAGTGTATTGGACTGAAGAGAAGCTACTGTTCTTGTCAGTTTCCTAAGCAGAGTTGAACTAGATATGCCCCGTGTGTGTAGGAAGCACAGTTCTTTTGTTCTGAGCAAGCTCACTGTTCTGGTCCTATTGGAACAACAGGAGAGTAGAAGAGTGCTGTTTTCTCAAAAGCAGAGTGTGTTTCTTGCAAGGCGAGCTAACGCTGGTTTCCCAGTCCTAAACGGAGTTGAATCCCATGCAGTTTCTGGTCCTACGAGCCAGAGTTGTTTTCTGCTAAGAAGAGTCACTATTGCGCTCCCATTGCCATACACAGTGCAGATAGCACTCGCGTCTGTTCCCAGCAAGTACAGTGTATTGGACTGAAGAGAAGCTACTGTTCTTGTCAGTTTCCTAAGCAGAGTTGAACTAGATATGCCCCGTGTGTGTAGGAAGCACAGTTCTTTTGTTCTGAGCAAGCTCAATGTTCTGGCCCTATAGGAAACACAGGAGAGTAGAAGAGTGCTGTTTTCTCAAAAGCAGAGTGTGTTTCTTGCAAGGCGAGCTAGCGTTTGTTTCCCAGTCCTAAACGGAGTTGAATCCCATGCAGTTTCTGGTCCTACGAGCAAGAGTTGTTTTCTGCTAAGAAGAGTCACTATTGCGCTCGCTTTGCCATACACAGTGCAAATAGCACTCGCGTCTGTTCCCAGCAAGTACAGTGTATTGGACTGAAGAGAAGCTACTGTTCTTGTCAGTTTCCTAAGCAGAGTTGAACAGATATGCCCCGTGTGTGTAGGAAGCACAGTTCTTTTGTTCTGAGCAAGCTCACTGTTCTGGCCCTATAGGAAACACAGGAGAGTAGAAGAGTGCTGTTTTCTCAAAAGCAGAGTGTGTTTCTTGCAAGGCGAGCTAGCGTTTGTTTCCCAGTCCTAAACGGAGTTGAATCCCATGCAGTTTCTGCTCCTATGAGCAAGAGTTGTTTTCTGTTAAGAAGAGTCACTATTGCGCTCCCATTGCCATACACAGTGCAAATAGCACTCGCGTCTGTTCCCAGCAAGTACAGTGTATTGGACTGAAGAGAAGCTACTGTTCTTGTCAGTTTCCTAAGCAGAGTTGAACTAGATATGCCCCGTGTGTGTAGGAAGCACAGTTCTTTTGTTCTGAGCAAGCTCAATGTTCTGGCCCTATAGGAAACACAGGAGAGTAGAAGAGTGCTGTTTTCTCAAAAGCAGAGTGTGTTTCTTGCAAGGCGAGCTAGCGATTGTTTCCCAGTCCTAAACGGAGTTGAATCCCATGCAGTTTCTGCTCCTACGAGCAAGAGTTGTTTTCTGCTAAGAAGTGTCACTATTGCGCTCCCATTGCCATACACAGTGCAAATAGCACTCGCGTCTGTTCCCAGCAAGTACAGTGTATTGGACTGAAGAGAAGCTACTGTTCTTGTCAGTTTCCTAAGCAGAGTTGAACTAGATATGCCCCGTGTGTGTAGGAAGCACAGTTCTTTTGTTCTGAGCAAGCTCACTGTTCTGGCCCTATAGGAAACACAGGAGAGTAGAAGAGTGCTGTTTTCTCAAAAGCAGATTGTGTTTCTTGCAAGGCGAGCTAGCGTTTGTTTCCCAGTCCTAAACGGAGTAGAATCCCATGCAGTTTCTGGTCCTACGAGCAAGAGTTGTTTTCTGCTAAGAAAAGTCACTATTGCGCTCCCATTGCCATACACAGTGCAAATAGCACTCGCGTCTGTTCCCAGCAAATACAGTGTATTGGACTGAAGAGAAGCTACTGTTCTTGTCAGTTTCCTAAGCAGAGTTGAACTAGATATGCCCCGTGCGTGTAGGAAGCACAGTTGTTTTGTTCTGAGCAAGCTCACTCTTCTGGCCCTATAGGAAACACAGGAGAGTAGAAGAGTGCTGTTTTCTCAAAAGCAGAGTGTATTTCTTGCAAGGCGAGCTAGCGTTTGTTTCCCAGTCGTAAACGGAGTTGAATCCCACGCAGTTTCTGGTCCTACGAGCAAGAGTTGTTTTCTGCTAAGAAGAGTCACTATTGCGCTCCCATTGCCATACACAGTGCAAATAGCACTCGCGTCTGTTCCCAGCAAGTACAGTGTATTGGACTGAAGAGAAGCTACTGTTCTTGTCAGTTTCCTAAGCAGAGTTGAACTAGATATGCCCCGTGTGTGTAGGAAGCACAGTTCTTTTGTTCTGAGCAAGCTCAATGTTCTGGCCCTATAGGAAACACAGGAGAGTAGAAGAGTGCTGTTTTCTCAAAAGCAGAGTGTGTTTCTTGCAAGGCGAGCTAGCGTTTGTTTCCCAGTCCTAAATGGAGTTGAATCCCATGCAGTTTCTGCTCCTACTAGCAAGAATTGTTTTCTGCTAAGAAGAGTCACTATTGTGCTCCCATTGCCATACACAGTGCAAATAGCACTCGCGTCTGTTCCCAGCAAGTACAGTGTATTGGACTGAAGAGAAGCTACTGTTCTTGTCAGTTTCCTAAGCAGAGTTGAACTAGATATGCCCCGTGTGTGTAGGAAGCACAGTTCTTTTGTTCTGAGCAAGCTCACTGTTCTGGCCCTATAGGAAACACAGAAGAGTAGAAGAGTGCTGTTTTCTCAAAAGCAGAGTGTGTTTCTTGCAAGGCGAGCTAGCGTTTGTTTCCCAGTCCTAAACGGAGTTGAATCCCATGCAGTTTCTGCTCCTACGAGCAAGAGTTGTTTTCTGCTAAGAAGAGTCACTATTGCGCTGGCATTGCCATACACAGTGCAAATAGCACTCGCGTCTGTTCCCAGCAAGTACAGTGTATTGGACTGAAGAGAAGCTACTGTTCTTGTCAGTTTCCTAAGCAGAGTTGAACAGATATGCCCCGTGTGTGTAGGAAGCACAGTTCTTTTGTTCTGAGCAAGCTCACTGTTCTCGCCCTATAGGAAACACAGGAGAGTAGAAGAGTGCTGTTTTCTCAAAAGCAGAGTGTGTTTCTTGCAAGGCGAGCTAGCGTTTGTTTCCCAGTCCTAAACGGAGTTGAATCCCATGCAGTTTCTGCTCCTATGAGCAAGAGTTGTTTTCTGCTAAGAAGAGTCACTATTGCGCTCCCATTGCCATACACAGTGCAAATAGCACTCGCGTCTGTTCCCAGCAAGTACAGTGTATTGGACTGAAGAGAAGCTACTGTTCTTGTCAGTTTCCTAAGCAGAGTTGAACTAGATATGCCCCGTGTGTGTAGGAAGCACAGTTCTTTTGTTCTGAGCAAGCTCTCTGTTCTGGCCCTTTAGGAAACACAGGAGAGTAGAAGAGTGCTGTTTTCTCAAAAGCAGAGTGTGTTTCTTGCAAGGCGAGCTAGCGTTTGTTTCCCAGTCCTAAACGGAGTTGAATCCCATGCAGTTTCTGGTCCTACGAGCAAGAGTTGTTTTCTGCTAAGAAGAGTCACTATTGCGCTCCCATTGCCATACACAGTGCAAATAGCACTCGCATCTGTTCCCAGCAAGTACAGTGTATTGGACTGAAGAGAAGCTACTGTTCTTGTCAGTTTCCTAAGCAGAGTTGAACTAGATATGCCCCGTGTGTGTAGGAAGCACAGTTCTTTTGTTCTGAGCAAGCTCACTGTTCTGGCCCAATAGGAAACACAGGAGAGTAGAAGAGTGCTGTTTTCTCAAAAGCAGAGTGTGTTTCTTGCAAGGCGAGCTAGCGATTGTTTCCCAGTCCTAAACGGAGTTGAATCCCATGCAGTTTCTGCTCCTACGAGCAAGAGTTGTTTTCTGCTAAGAAGTGTCACTATTGCGCTCCCATTGCCATACACAGTGCAAATAGCACTCGCGTCTGTTCCCAGCAAGTACAGTGTATTGGACTGAAGAGAAGCTACTGTTCTTGTCAGTTTCCTAAGCAGAGTTGAACTAGATATGCCCCGTGTGTGTAGGAAGCACAGTTCTTTTGTTCTCAGCAAGCTCACTGTTCTGGCCCTATAGGAAACACAGGAGAGTAGAAGAGTGCTGTTTTCTCAAAAGCAGATTGTGTTTCTTGCAAGGCGAGCTAGCGTTTGTTTCCCAGTCCTAAACGGAGTAGAATCCCATGCAGTTTCTGGTCCTACGAGCAAGAGTTGTTTTCTGCTAAGAAAAGTCACTATTGCGCTCCCATTGCCATACACAGTGCAAATAGCACTCGCGTCTGTTCCCAGCAAATACAGTGTATTGGACTGAAGAGAAGCTACTGTTCTTGTCAGTTTCCTAAGCAGAGTTGAACTAGATATGCCCCGTGCGTGTAGGAAGCACAGTTGTTTTGTTCTGAGCAAGCTCACTCTTCTGGCCATATAGGAAACACAGGAGAGTAGAAGAGTGCTGTTTTCTCAAAAGCAGAGTGTGTTTCTTGCAAGGCGAGCTAGCGTTTGTTTCCCAGTCGTAAACGTAGTTGAATCCCATGCAGTTTCTGCTCCTACGAGCAAGAGTTGTTTTCTGCTAAGAAGAGTCACTATTGCGCTCCCATTGCCATACACAGTGCAAATAGCACTCGCGTCTGTCCCAGCAAGTACAGTGTATTGGACTGAAGAGAAGCTACTGTTCTTGTCAGTTTCCTAAGCAGAGTTGAACTAGATATGCCCCGTGTGTGTAGGAAGCACAGTTCTTTTGTTCTGAGCAAGCTCTCTGTTCTGGCCCTTTAGGAAACTCAGGAGAGTAGAAGAGTGCTGTTTTCTCAAAAGCAGAGTGTGTTTCTTGCAAGGCGAGCTAGCGTTTGTTTCCCAGTCCTAAACGGAGTTGAATCCCATGCAGTTTCTGGTCCTACGAGCAAGAGTTGTTTTCTGCTAAGAAGAGTCACTATTGCGCTCCCATTGCCATACACAGTGCAAATAGCACTCGCATCTGTTCCCAGCAAGTACAGTGTATTGGACTGAAGAGAAGCTACTGTTCTTGTCAGTTTCCTAAGCAGAGTTGAACTAGATATGCCCCGTGTGTGTAGGAAGCACAGTTCTTTTGTTCTGAGCAAGCTCACTGTTCTGGCCCAATAGGAAACACAGGAGAGTAGAAGAGTGCTGTTTTCTCAAAAGCAGAGTGTGTTTCTTGCAAGGCGAGCTAGCGATTGTTTCCCAGTCCTAAACGGAGTTGAATCCCATGCAGTTTCTGCTCCTACGAGCAAGAGTTGTTTTCTGCTAAGAAGTGTCACTATTGCGCTCCCATTGCCATACACAGTGCAAATAGCACTCGCGTCTGTTCCCAGCAAGTACAGTGTATTGGACTGAAGAGAAGCTACTGTTCTTGTCAGTTTCCTAAGCAGAGTTGAACTAGATATGCCCCGTGCGTGTAGGAAGCACAGTTCTTTTGTTCTCAGCAAGCTCACTGTTCTGGGCCTATAGGAAACACAGGAGAGTAGAAGAGTGCTGTTTTCTCAAAAGCAGATTGTGTTTCTTGCAAGGCGAGCTAGCGTTTGTTTCCCAGTCCTAAATGGAGTAGAATCCCATGCAGTTTCTGGTCCTACGAGCAAGAGTTGTTTTCTGCTAAGAAAAGTCACTATTGCGCTCCCATTGCCATACACAGTGCAAATAGCACTCGCATCTGTTCCCAGCAAGTACAGTGTATTGGACTGAAGAGAAGCTACTGTTCTTGTCAGTTTCCTAAGCAGAGTTGAACTAGATATGCCCCGTGTGTGTAGGAAGCACAGTTCTTTTGTTCTGAGCAAGCTCACTGTTCTGGCCCAATAGGAAACACAGGAGAGTAGAAGAGTGCTGTTTTCTCAAAAGCAGAGTGTGTTTCTTGCAAGGCGAGCTAGCGATTGTTTCCCAGTCCTAAACGGAGTTGAATCCCATGCAGTTTCTGCTCCTACGAGCAAGAGTTGTTTTCTGCTAAGAAGTGTCACTATTGCGCTCCCATTGCCATACACAGTGCAAATAGCACTCGCGTCTGTTCCCAGCAAGTACAGTGTATTGGACTGAAGAGAAGCTACTGTTCTTGTCAGTTTCCTAAGCAGAGTTGAACTAGATATGCCCCGTGCGTGTAGGAAGCACAGTTCTTTTGTTCTCAGCAAGCTCACTGTTCTGGGCCTATAGGAAACACAGGAGAGTAGAAGAGTGCTGTTTTCTCAAAAGCAGATTGTGTTTCTTGCAAGGCGAGCTAGCGTTTGTTTCCCAGTCCTAAATGGAGTAGAATCCCATGCAGTTTCTGGTCCTACGAGCAAGAGTTGTTTTCTGCTAAGAAAAGTCACTATTGCGCTCCCATTGCCATACACAGTGCAGATAGCACTCGCGTCTGTTCCCAGCAAGTACAGTGTATTGGACTGAAGAGAAGCTACTGTTCTTGTCAGTTTCCTAAGCAGAGTTGAACTAGATATGCCCCGTGTGTGTAGGAAGCACAGTTCTTTTGTTCTGAGCAAGCTCAATGTTCTGGCCCTATAGGAAACACAGGAGAGTAGAAGAGTGCTGTTTTCTCAAAAGCAGAGTGTGTTTCTTGCAAGGCGAGCTAGCGTTTGTTTCCCAGTCCTAAATGGAGTTGAATCCCATGCAGTTTCTGCTCCTACTAGCAAGAATTGTTTTCTGCTAAGAAGAGTCACTATTGTGCTCCCATTGCCATACACAGTGCAAATAGCACTCGCGTCTGTTCCCAGCAAGTACAGTGTATTGGACTGAAGAGAAGCTACTGTTCTTGTCAGTTTCCTAAGCAGAGTTGAACTAGATATGCCCCGTGTGTGTAGGAAGCACAGTTCTTTTGTTCTGAGCAAGCTCACTGTTCTGGCCCTATAGGAAACACAGAAGAGTAGAAGAGTGCTGTTTTCTCAAAAGCAGAGTGTGTTTCTTGCAAGGCAAGATAGCGTTTGTTTCCCAGTCCTAAACGGAGTTGAATCCCATGCAGTTTCTGCTCCTACGAGCAAGAGTTGTTTTCTGCTAAGAAGAGTCACTATTGCGCTGGCATTGCCATACACAGTGCAAATAGCACTCGCGTCTGTTCCCAGCAAGTACAGTGTATTGGACTGAAGAGAAGCTACTGTTCTTGTCAGTTTCCTAAGCAGAGTTGAACAGATATGCCCCGTGTGTGTAGGAAGCACAGTTCTTTTGTTCTGAGCAAGCTCACTGTTCTGGCCCTATAGGAAACACAGGAGAGTAGAAGAGTGCTGTTTTCTCAAAAGCAGAGTGTGTTTCTTGCAAGGGGAGCTAGCGTTTGTTTCCCAGTCCTAAACGGAGTTGAATCCCATGCAGTTTCTGCTCCTATGAGCAAGAGTTGTTTTCTGCTGAGAAGAGTCACTATTGCGCTCCCATTGCCATACACAGTGCAAATAGCACTCGCGTCTGTTCCCAGCAAGTACAGTGTATTGGACTGAAGAGAAGCTACTGTTCTTGTCAGTTTCCTAAGCAGAGTTGAACTAGATATGCCCCGTGTGTGTAGGAAGCACAGTTCTTTTGTTCTGAGCAAGCTCTCTGTTCTGGCCCTTTAGGAAACTCAGGAGAGTAGAAGAGTGCTGTTTTCTCAAAAGCAGAGTGTGTTTCTTGCAAGGCGAGCTAGCGTTTGTTTCCCAGTCCTAAACGGAGTTGAATCCCATGCAGTTTCTGCTCCTACGAGCAAGAGTTGTTTTCTGCTAAGAAGAGTCACTATTGCGCTGGCATTGCCATACACAGTGCAAATAGCACTCGCGTCTGTTCCCAGCAAGTACAGTGTATTGGACTGAAGAGAAGCTACTGTTCTTGTCAGTTTCCTAAGCAGAGTTGAACAGATATGCCCCGTGTGTGTAGGAAGCACAGTTCTTTTGTTCTGAGCAAGCTCACTGTTCTGGCCCTATAGGAAACACAGGAGAGTAGAAGAGTGCTGTTTTCTCAAAAGCAGAGTGTGTTTCTTGCAAGGCGAGCTAGCGTTTGTTTCCCAGTCCTAAACGGAGTTGAATCCCATGCAGTTTCTGCTCCTATGAGCAAGAGTTGTTTTCTGCTAAGAAGAGTCACTATTGCGCTCCCATTGCCATACACAGTGCAAATAGCACTCGCGTCTGTCCCAGCAAGTACAGTGTATTGGACTGAAGAGAAGCTACTGTTCTTGTCAGTTTCCTAAGCAGAGTTGAACTAGATATGCCCCGTGTGTGTAGGAAGCACAGTTCTTTTGTTCTGAGCAAGCTCTCTGTTCTGGCCCTTTAGGAAACTCAGGAGAGTAGAAGAGTGCTGTTTTCTCAAAAGCAGAGTGTGTTTCTTGCAAGGCGAGCTAGCGTTTGTTTCCCAGTCCTAAACGGAGTTGAATCCCATGCAGTTTCTGGTCCTACGAGCAAGAGTTGTTTTCTGCTAAGAAGAGTCACTATTGCGCTCCCATTGCCATACACAGTGCAAATAGCACTCGCATCTGTTCCCAACAAGTACAGTGTATTGGACTGAAGAGAAGCTACTGTTCTTGTCAGTTTCCTAAGCAGAGTTGAACTAGATATGCCCCGTGTGTGTAGGAAGCACAGTTCTTTTGTTCTGAGCAAGCTCACTGTTCTGGCCCAATAGGAAACACAGGAGAGTAGAAGAGTGCTGTTTTCTCAAAAGCAGAGTGTGTTTCTTGCAAGGCGAGCTAGCGATTGTTTCCCAGTCCTAAACGGAGTTGAATCCCATGCAGTTTCTGCTCCTACGAGCAAGAGTTGTTTTCTGCTAAGAAGTGTCACTATTGCGCTCCCATTGCCATACACAGTGCAAATAGCACTCGCGTCTGTTCCCAGCAAGTACAGTGTATTGGACTGAAGAGAAGCTACTGTTCTTGTCAGTTTCCTAAGCAGAGTTGAACTAGATATGCCCCGTGCGTGTAGGAAGCACAGTTCTTTTGTTCTCAGCAAGCTCACTGTTCTGGGCCTATAGGAAACACAGGAGAGTAGAAGAGTGCTGTTTTCTCAAAAGCAGATTGTGTTTCTTGCAAGGCGAGCTAGCGTTTGTTTCCCAGTCCTAAATGGAGTAGAATCCCATGCAGTTTCTGGTCCTACGAGCAAGAGTTGTTTTCTGCTAAGAAAAGTCACTATTGCGCTCCCATTGCCATACACAGTGCAGATAGCACTCGCGTCTGTTCCCAGCAAGTACAGTGTATTGGACTGAAGAGAAGCTACTGTTCTTGTCAGTTTCCTAAGCAGAGTTGAACTAGATATGCCCCGTGTGTGTAGGAAGCACAGTTCTTTTGTTCTGAGCAAGCTCACTGTTCTGGCCCTATAGGAAACACAGAAGAGTAGAAGAGTGCTGTTTTCTCAAAAGCAGAGTGTGTTTCTTGCAAGGCGAGCTAGCGTTTGTTTCCCAGTCCTAAACGGAGTTGAATCCCATGCAGTTTCTGCTCCTACGAGCAAGAGTTGTTTTCTGCTAAGAAGAGTCACTATTGCGCTGGCATTGCCATACACAGTGCAAATAGCACTCGCGTCTGTTCCCAGCAAGTACAGTGTATTGGACTGAAGAGAAGCTACTGTTCTTGTCAGTTTCCTAAGCAGAGTTGAACAGATATGCCCCGTGTGTGTAGGAAGCACAGTTCTTTTGTTCTGAGCAAGCTCACTGTTCTGGCCCTATAGGAAACACAGGAGAGTAGAAGAGTGCTGTTTTCTCAAAAGCAGAGTGTGTTTCTTGCAAGGGGAGCTAGCGTTTGTTTCCCAGTCCTAAACGGAGTTGAATCCCATGCAGTTTCTGCTCCTATGAGCAAGAGTTGTTTTCTGCTGAGAAGAGTCACTATTGCGCTCCCATTGCCATACACAGTGCAAATAGCACTCGCGTCTGTTCCCAGCAAGTACAGTGTATTGGACTGAAGAGAAGCTACTGTTCTTGTCAGTTTCCTAAGCAGAGTTGAACTAGATATGCCCCGTGTGTGTAGGAAGCACAGTTCTTTTGTTCTGAGCAAGCTCTCTGTTCTGGCCCTTTAGGAAACTCAGGAGAGTAGAAGAGTGCTGTTTTCTCAAAAGCAGAGTGTGTTTCTTGCAAGGCGAGCTAGCGTTTGTTTCCCAGTCCTAAACGGAGTTGAATCCCATGCAGTTTCTGCTCCTACGAGCAAGAGTTGTTTTCTGCTAAGAAGAGTCACTATTGCGCTCCCATTGCCATACACAGTGCAAATAGCACTCGCATCTGTTCCCAGCAAGTACAGTGTATTGGACTGAAGAGAAGCTACTGTTCTTGTCAGTTTCCTAAGCAGAGTTGAACTAGATATGCCCCGTGTGTGTAGGAAGCACAGTTCTTTTGTTCTGAGCAAGCTCACTGTTCTGGCCCAATAGGAAACACAGGAGAGTAGAAGAGTGCTGTTTTCTCAAAAGCAGAGTGTGTTTCTTGCAAGGCGAGCTAGCGTTTGTTTTCCAGTCCTAAACGGAGTTGAATCCCATGCAGTTTCTGGTCCTACGAGCAAGAGTTGTTTTCTGCTAAGAAGAGTCACTATTGCGCTCCCATTGCCATACACAGTGCAAATAGCACTCGCGTCTGTTCCCAGCAAGTACAGTGTATTGGACTGAAGAGAAGCTACTGTTCTTGTCAGTTTCCTAAGCAGAGTTGAACTAGATATGCCCCGTGTGTGTAGGAAGCACAGTTCTTTTGTTCTGAGCAAGCTCACTGTTCTGGTCCTATAGGAACAACAGGAGAGTAGAAGAGTGCTGTTTTCTCAAAAGCAGAGTGTGTTTCTTGCAAGGCGAGCTAACGCTGGTTTCCCAGTCCTAAACGGAGTTGAATCCCATGCAGTTTCTGGTCCTACGAGCCAGAGTTGTTTTCTGCTAAGAAGAGTCACTATTGTGCTCCCATTGCCATACACAGTGCAGATAGCACTCGCGTCTGTTCCCAGCAAGTACAGTGTATTGGACTGAAGAGAAGCTACTGTTCTTGTCAGTTTCCTAAGCAGAGTTGAACTAGATATGCCCCGTGTGTGTAGGAAGCACAGTTCTTTTGTTCTGAGCAAGGTCAATGTTCTGGCCCTATAGGAAACACAGGAGAGTAGAAGAGTGCTGTTTTCTCAAAAGCAGAGTGTGTTTCTTGCAAGGCGAGCTAGCGTTTGTTTCCCAGTCCTAAACGGAGTTGAATCCCATGCAGTTTCTGGTCCTACGAGCAAGAGTTGTTTTCTGCTAAGAAGAGTCACTATTGCGCTCGCTTTGCCATACACAGTGCAAATAGCACTCGCGTCTGTTCCCAGCAAGTACAGTGTATTGGACTGAAGAGAAGCTACTGTTCTTGTCAGTTTCCTAAGCAGAGTTGAACAGATATGCCCCGTGTGTGTAGGAAGCACAGTTGTTTTGTTCTGAGCAAGCTCACTGTTCTGGCCCTATAGGAAACACAGGAGAGTAGAAGAGTGCTGTTTTCTCAAAAGCAGAGTGTGTTTCTTGCAAGGCGAGCTAGCGTTTGTTTCCCAGTCCTAAACGGAGTTGAATCCCATGCAGTTTCTGGTCCTACGAGCAAGAGTTGTTTTCTGCTAAGAAGAGTCACTATTGCGCTCCCATTGCCATACACAGTGCAAATAGCACTCGCGTCTGTTCCCAGCAAGTACAGTGTATTGGACTGAAGAGAAGCTACTGTTCTTGTCAGTTTCCTAAGCAGAGTTGAACTAGATATGCCCCGTGTGTGTAGGAAGCACAGTTCTTTTGTTCTGAGCAAGCTCTCTGTTCTGGCCCTTTAGGAAACTCAGGAGAGTAGAAGAGTGCTGTTTTCTCAAAAGCAGAGTGTGTTTCTTGCAAGGCGAGCTAGCGTTTGTTTCCCAGTCCTAAACGGAGTTGAATCCCATGCAGTTTCTGGTCCTACGAGCAAGAGTTGTTTTCTGCTAAGAAGAGTCACTATTGCGCTCCCATTGCCATACACAGTGCAAATAGCACTCGCGTCTGTTCCCAGCAAGTACAGTGTATTGGACTGAAGAGAAGCTACTGTTCTTGTCAGTTTCCTAAGCAGAGTTGAACTAGATATGCCCCGTGTGTCTAGGAAGCACAGTTCTTTTGTTCTGAGCAAGCTCAATGTTCTGGCCCTATAGGAAACACAGGAGAGTAGAAGAGTGCTGTTTTCTCAAAAGCAGAGTGTGTTTCTTGCAAGGCGAGCTAGCGTTTGTTTCCCAGTCCTAAACGGAGTTGAATCCCATGCAGTTTCTGCTCCTACTAGCAAGAGTTGTTTTCTCCAAAGAAGAGTCACTATTGCGCTCCCATTGCCATACACAGTGCAAATAGCACTCGCGTCTGTTCCCAGCAAGTACAGTGTATTGGACTGAAGAGAAGCTACTGTTCTTGTCAGTTTCCTAAGCAGAGTTGAACTAGATATGCCCCGTGTGTCTAGGAAGCACAGTTCTTTTGTTCTGAGCAAGCTCAATGTTCTGGCCCTATAGGAAACACAGGAGAGTAGAAGAGTGCTGTTTTCTCAAAAGCAGAGTGTGTTTCTTGCAAGGCGAGCTAGCGTTTGTTTCCCAGTCCTAAACGGAGTTGAATCCCATGCAGTTTCTGGTCCTACGAGCAAGAGTTGTTTTCTGCTAAGAAGAGTCACTATTGCGCTCCCATTGCCATACACAGTGCAAATAGCACTCGCGTCTGTTCCCAGCAATTACAGTGTATTGGACTGAAGAGAAGCTACTGCTACTTGTCAGTTTCCTAAGCAGAGTTGAACTAGATATGCCGCGTGTGTGTAGGAAGCACAGTTGTTTTGTTCTGAGCAAACTCAATGTTCTGGCCCTGTAGGAAACACAGGAGAGTAGAAGAGTGCTGTTTTCTCAAAAGCAGAGTGTGTTTCTTGCAAGGCGAGCTAGCGTTTGTTTCCCAGTCCTAAACGGAGTTGAATCCCATGCAGTTTCTGGTCCTACGAGCAAGAGTTGTTTTCTGCTAAGAAGAGTCACTATTGCGCTCCCATTGCCATACACAGTGCAAATAGCACTCGCGTCTGTTCCCAGCAAGTACAGTGTATTGGACTGAAGAGAAGCTACTGTTCTGGTCAGTTTCCTAAGCAGAGTTGAACTAGATATGCCCCGTGTGTGTAGGAAGCACAGTTCTTTTGTTCTGAGCAAGCTCAATGTTCTGGCCCTATAGGAAACACAGGAGAGTAGAAGAGTGCTGTTTTCTCAAAAGCAGAGTGTGTTTCTTGCAAGGCGAGCTAGCATTTGTTTCCCAGTCCTAAACGGAGTTGAATCCCATGCAGTTTCTGGTCCTACGAGCAAGAGTTGTTTTCTGCTAAGAAGAGTCACTATTGCGCTCCCATTGCCATACACAGTGCAAATAGCACTCGCATCTGTTCCCAGCAAGTACAGTGTATTGGACTGAAGAGAAGCTACTGTTCTTGTCAGTTTCCTAAGCAGAGTTGAACTAGATGGCCCCGTGTGTGTAGGAAGCACAGTTCTTTTGTTCTGAGCAAGCTCAATGTTCTGGCCCTGTAGGAAACAAAGGAGAGTAGAAGAGAGCTGTTAACTCAAAAGCAGAGTGTGTTTCTTGCAAGGCGAGCTAGCGTTTGTTTCCCAGTCCTAAACGGAGTTGAATCCCATGCAGTTTCTGGTCCTACGAGCAAGAGTTGTTTTCTGCTAAGAAGAGTCACTATTGCGCTCCCATTGCCATACACAGTGCAAATAGCACTCGCGTCTGTTCCCAGCAAGTACAGTGTATTGGACTGAAGAGAAGCTACTGTTCTTGTCAGTTTCCTAAGCAGAGTTGAACTAGATATGCCCCGTGTGTGTAGGAAGCACAGTTCTTTTGTTCTGAGCAAGCTCTCTGTTCTGGCCCTTTAGGAAACTCAGGAGAGTAGAAGAGTGCTGTTTTCTCAAAAGCAGAGTGTGTTTCTTGCAAGGCGAGCTAGCGTTTGTTTCCCAGTCCTAAACGGAGTTGAATCCCATGCAGTTTCTGGTCCTACGAGCAAGAGTTGTTTTCTGCTAAGAAGAGTCACTATTGCGCTCGCTTTGCCATACACAGTGCAAATAGCACTCGCGTCTGTTCCCAGCAAGTACAGTGTATTGGACTGAAGAGAAGCTACTGTTCTTGTCAGTTTCCTAAGCAGAGTTGAACAGATATGCCCCGTGTGTGTAGGAAGCACAGTTCTTTTGTTCTGAGCAAGCTCACTGTTCTGGCCCTATAGGAAACACAGGAGAGTAGAAGAGTGCTGTTTTCTCAAAAGCAGAGTGTGTTTCTTGCAAGGCGAGCTAGCGTTTGTTTCCCAGTCCTAAACGGAGTTGATCCCATGCAGTTTCTGGTCCTACGAGCAAGAGTTGTTTTCTGCTAAGAAGAGTCACTATTGCGCTCCCATTGCCATACACAGTGCAAATAGCACTCGCGTCTGTTCCCAGCAAGTACAGTGTATTGGACTGAAGAGAAGCTACTGTTCTTGTCAGTTTCCTAAGCAGAGTTGAACTAGATATGCCCCGTGTGTGTAGGAAGCACAGTTCTTTTGTTCTGAGCAAGCTCTCTGTTCTGGCCCTTTAGGAAACTCAGGAGAGTAGAAGAGTGCTGTTTTCTCAAAAGCAGAGTGTGTTTCTTGCAAGGCGAGCTAGCGTTTGTTTCCCAGTCCTAAACGGAGTTGAATCCCATGCAGTTTGTGGTCCTACGAGCAAGAGTTGTTTTCTGCTAAGAAGAGTCACTATTGCGCTCCCATTGCCATACACAGTGCAAATAGCACTCGCGTCTGTTCCCAGCAAGTACAGTGTATTGGACTGAAGAGAAGCTACTGTTCTTGTCAGTTTCCTAAGCAGAGTTGAACTAGATATGCCCCGTGTGTCTAGGAAGCACAGTTCTTTTGTTCTGAGCAAGCTCAATGTTCTGGCCCTATAGGAAACACAGGAGAGTAGAAGAGTGCTGTTTTCTCAAAAGCAGAGTGTGTTTCTTGCAAGGCGAGCTAGCGTTTGTTTCCCAGTCCTAAACGGAGTTGAATCCCATGCAGTGTCTGGTCCTACGAGCAAGAGTTGTTTTCTGCTAAGAAGAGTCACTATTGCGCTCCCATTGCCATACACAGTGCAAATAGCACTCGCGTCTGTTCCCAGCAAGTACAGTGTATTGGACTGAAGAGAAGCTACTGTTCTTGTCAGTTTCCTAAGCAGAGTTGAACTAGATATGCCCCGTGTGTGTAGGAAGCACAGTTCTTTTGTTCTGAGCAAGCTCAATGTTCTGGCCCTATAGGAAACACAGGAGAGTAGAAGAGTGCTGTTTTCTCAAAAGCAGAGTGTGTTTCTTGCAAGGCGAGCTAGCATTTGTTTCCCAGTCCTAAACGGAGTTGAATCCCATGCAGTTTCTGCTCCTACGAGCAAGAGTTGTTTTCTGCTAAGAAGAGTCACTATTGCGCTCCCATTGCCATACACAGTGCAAATAGCACTCGCATCTGTTCCCAGCAAGTACAGTGTATTGGACTGAAGAGAAGCTACTGTTCTTGTCAGTTTCCTAAGCAGAGTTGAACTAGATGGCCCCGTGTGTGTAGGAAGCACAGTTCTTTTGTTCTGAGCAAGCTCAATGTTCTGGCCCTGTAGGAAACAAAGGAGAGTAGAAGAGAGCTGTTAACTCAAAAGCAGAGTGTGTTTCTTGCAAGGCGAGCTAGCGTTTGTTTCCCAGTCCTAAACGGAGTTGAATCCCATGCAGTTTCTGGTCCTACGAGCAAGAGTTGTTTTCTGCTAAGAAGAGTCACTATTGCGCTCCCATTGCCATACACAGTGCAAATAGCACTCGCGTCTGTTCCCAGCAAGTACAGTGTATTGGACTGAAGAGAAGCTACTGTTCTTGTCAGTTTCCTAAGCAGAGTTGAACTAGATATGCCCCGTGTGTGTAGGAAGCACAGTTCTTTTGTTCTGAGCAAGCTCTCTGTTCTGGCCCTTTAGGAAACTCAGGAGAGTAGAAGAGTGCTGTTTTCTCAAAAGCAGAGTGTGTTTCTTGCAAGGCGAGCTAGCGTTTGTTTCCCAGTCCTAAACGGAGTTGAATCCCATGCAGTTTGTGGTCCTACGAGCAAGAGTTGTTTTCTGCTAAGAAGAGTCACTATTGCGCTCCCATTGCCATACACAGTGCAAATAGCACTCGCGTCTGTTCCCAGCAAGTACAGTGTATTGGACTGAAGAGAAGCTACTGTTCTTGTCAGTTTCCTAAGCAGAGTTGAACTAGATATGCCCCGTGTGTCTAGGAAGCACAGTTCTTTTGTTCTGAGCAAGCTCAATGTTCTGGCCCTATAGGAAACACAGGAGAGTAGAAGAGTGCTGTTTTCTCAAAAGCAGAGTGTGTTTCTTGCAAGGCGAGCTAGCGTTTGTTTCCCAGTCCTAAACGGAGTTGAATCCCATGCAGTTTCTGCTCCTACTAGCAAGAGTTGTTTTCTCCAAAGAAGAGTCACTATTGCGCTCCCATTGCCATACACAGTGCAAATAGCACTCGCGTCTGTTCCCAGCAAGTACAGTGTATTGGACTGAAGAGAAGCTACTGTTCTTGTCAGTTTCCTAAGCAGAGTTGAACTAGATATGCCCCGTGTGTCTAGGAAGCACAGTTCTTTTGTTCTGAGCAAGCTCAATGTTCTGGCCCTATAGGAAACACAGGAGAGTAGAAGAGTGCTGTTTTCTCAAAAGCAGAGTGTGTTTCTTGCAAGGCGAGCTAGCGTTTGTTTCCCAGTCCTAAACGGAGTTGAATCCCATGCAGTTTCTGGTCCTACGAGCAAGAGTTGTTTTCTGCTAAGAAGAGTCACTATTGCGCTCCCATTGCCATACACAGTGCAAATAGCACTCGCGTCTGTTCCCAGCAATTACAGTGTATTGGACTGAAGAGAAGCTACTGCTACTTGTCAGTTTCCTAAGCAGAGTTGAACTAGATATGCCGCGTGTGTGTAGGAAGCACAGTTGTTTTGTTCTGAGCAAACTCAATGTTCTGGCCCTATAGGAAACACAGGAGAGTAGAAGAGTGCTGTTTTCTCAAAAGCAGAGTGTGTTTCTTGCAAGGCGAGCTAGCGTTTGTTTCCCAGTCCTAAACGGAGTTGAATCCCATGCAGTGTCTGGTCCTACGAGCAAGAGTTGTTTTCTGCTAAGAAGAGTCACTATTGCGCTCCCATTGCCATACACAGTGCAAATAGCACTCGCGTCTGTTCCCAGCAAGTACAGTGTATTGGACTGAAGAGAAGCTACTGTTCTTGTCAGTTTCCTAAGCAGAGTTGAACTAGATATGCCCCGTGTGTGTAGGAAGCACAGTTCTTTTGTTCTGAGCAAGCTCAATGTTCTGGCCCTATAGGAAACACAGGAGAGTAGAAGAGTGCTGTTTTCTCAAAAGCAGAGTGTGTTTCTTGCAAGGCGAGCTAGCATTTGTTTCCCAGTCCTAAACGGAGTTGAATCCCATGCAGTTTCTGCTCCTACGAGCAAGAGTTGTTTTCTGCTAAGAAGAGTCACTATTGCGCTCCCATTGCCATACACAGTGCAAATAGCACTCGCATCTGTTCCCAGCAAGTACAGTGTATTGGACTGAAGAGAAGCTACTGTTCTTGTCAGTTTCCTAAGCAGAGTTGAACTAGATGGCCCCGTGTGTGTAGGAAGCACAGTTCTTTTGTTCTGAGCAAGCTCAATGTTCTGGCCCTGTAGGAAACAAAGGAGAGTAGAAGAGAGCTGTTAACTCAAAAGCAGAGTGTGTTTCTTGCAAGGCGAGCTAGCGTTTGTTTCCCAGTCCTAAACGGAGTTGAATCCCATGCAGTTTCTGGTCCTACGAGCAAGAGTTGTTTTCTGCTAAGAAGAGTCACTATTGCGCTCCCATTGCCATACACAGTGCAAATAGCACTCGCGTCTGTTCCCAGCAAGTACAGTGTATTGGACTGAAGAGAAGCTACTGTTCTTGTCAGTTTCCTAAGCAGAGTTGAACTAGATATGCCCCGTGTGTGTAGGAAGCACAGTTCTTTTGTTCTGAGCAAGCTCACTGTTCTGGCCCTATAGGAAACACAGAAGAGTAGAAGAGTGCTGTTTTCTCAAAAGCAGAGTGTGTTTCTTGCAAGGCAAGCTAGCGTTTGTTTCCCAGTCCTAAACGGAGTTGAATCCCATGCAGTTTCTGGTCCTACGAGCAAGAGTTGTTTTCTGCTAAGAAGAGTCACTATTGCGCTCCCATTGCCATACACAGTGCAAATAGCACTCGCGTCTGTTCCCAGCAAGTACATTGTATTGGACTGAAGAGAAGCTACTGTTCTTGTCAGTTTCCTAAGCAGAGTTGAACTAGATATGCCCCGTGTGTGTAGGAAGCACAGTTCTTTTGTTCTGAGCAAGCTCAATGTTCTGGCCCTATAGGAAACACAGGAGAGTAGAAGAGTGCTGTTTTCTCAAAAGCAGAGTGTGTTTCTTGCAATGCGAGCTAGCGTTTGTTTCCCAGTCCTAAACGGAGTTGAATCCCATGCAGTTTCTGCTCCTACTAGCAAGAGTTGTTTTCTCCAAAGAAGAGTCACTATTGCGCTCCCATTGCCATACACAGTGCAAATAGCACTCGCGTCTGTTCCCAGCAAGTACAGTGTATTGGACTGAAGAGAAGCTACTGTTCTTGTCAGTTTCCTAAGCAGAGTTGAACTAGATATGCCCCGTGTGTCTAGGAAGCACAGTTCTTTTGTTCTGAGCAAGCTCAATGTTCTGGCCCTATAGGAAACACAGGAGAGTAGAAGAGTGCTGTTTTCTCAAAAGCAGAGTGTGTTTCTTGCAAGGCGAGCTAGCGTTTGTTTCCCAGTCCTAAACGGAGTTGAATCCCATGCAGTTTCTGGTCCTACGAGCAAGAGTTGTTTTCTGCTAAGAAGAGTCACTATTGCGCTCCCATTGCAATACACAGTGCAAATAGCACTCGCGTCTGTTCCCAGCAAGTACAGTGTATTGGACTGAAGAGAAGCTACTGTTCTTGTCAGTTTCCTACGCAGAGTTGAACTAGATATGCCCCGTGTGTGTAGGAAGCACAGTTCTTTTGTTCTGAGCAAGCTCAATGTTCTGGCCCTATAGGAAACACAGGAGAGTAGAAGAGTGCTGTTTTCTCAAAAGCAGAGTGTGTTTCTTGCAAGGCGAGCTAGCGTTTGTTTCCCAGTCCTAAACGGAGTTGAATCCCATGCAGTTTCTGGTCCTACGAGCAAGAGTTGTTTTCTGCTAAGAAGAGTCATTATTGCGCTCACATTGCCATACACAATGCAAATAGCACTCGCGTCTGTTCCCAGCAAGTACAGTGTATTGGACTGAAGAGAAGCTACTGTTCTTGTCAGTTTCCTAAGCAGAGTTGAACTAGATATGCCCCGTGTGTGTAGGAAGCACAGTTCTTTTGTTCTGAGCAAGCTCAATGTTCTGGCCCTATAGGAAACACAGGAGAGTAGAAGAGTGCTGTTTTCTCAAAAGCAGAGTGTGTTTCTTGCAAGGCGAGCTAGCGTTTGTTTCCCAGTCCTAAACGGAGTTGAATCCCATGCAGTTTCTGGTCCTACGAGCAAGAGTTGTTTTCTGCTAAGAAGAGTCACTATTGCGCTCCCATTGCCATACACAGTGCAAATAGCACTCGCGTCTGTTCCCAGCAAGTACAGTGTATTGGACTGAAGAGAAGCTACTGTTCTGGTCAGTTTCCTAAGCAGAGTTGAACTAGATATGCCCCGTGTGTGTAGGAAGCACAGTTCTTTTGTTCTGAGCAAGCACAATGTTCTGGCCCTATAGGAAACACAGGAGAGTAGAAGAGTGCTGTTTTCTCAAAAGCAGAGTGTGTTTCTTGCAAGGCGAGCTAGCGTTTGTTTCCCAGTCCTAAATGGAGTTGAATCCCATGCAGTTTCTGGTCCTACGAGCAAGAGTTGTTTTCTGCTAAGAAGAGTCACTATTGCGCTCCCTTTGCCATACACAGTGCAAATAGCACTCGCGTCTGTTCCCAGCAAGTACAGTGTATTGGACTGAAGAGAAGCTACTGTTCTTGTCAGTTTCCTAAGCAGAGTTGAACTAGATATGCCCCGTGTGTGTAGGAAGCACAGTTCTTTTGTTCTGAGCAAGCTCACTGTTCTGGCCCTATAGGAAACACAGGAGAGTAGAAGAGTGCTGTTTTCTCAAAAGCAGAGTGTGTTTCTTGCAAGGCGAGCTAGCGTTTGTTTCCCAGTCCTAAACGGAGTTGAATCCCATGCAGTTTCTGGTCCTACGAGCAAGAGTTGTTTTCTGCTAAGAAGAGTCACTATGGCGCTCCCATTGCCATACACAGTGCAAATAGCACTCGCGTCTGTTCCCAGCAAGTACAGTGTATTGGACTGAAGAGAAGCTACTGTTCTTGTCAGTTTCCTAAGCAGAGTTGAACTAGATATGCCCCGTGTGTGTAGGAAGCACAGTTCTTTTGTTCTGAGCAAGCTCAATGTTCTGGCCCTATAGGAAACACAGGAGAGAAGAAGAGTGCTGTTTTCTCAAAAGCAGAGTGTGTTTCTTGCAAGGCGAGCTAGCGTTTGTTTCCCAGTCCTAAACGGAGTTGAATCCCATGCAGTTTCTGGTCCTACGAGCAAGAGTTGTTTTCTGCTAAGAAGAGTCACTATTGCGCTCCCATTGCCATACACAGTGCAAATAGCACTCGCGTCTGTTCCCAGCAAGTACAGTGTATTGGACTGAAGAGAAGCTACTGTTCTTGTCAGTTTCCTAAGCAGAGTTGAACTAGATATGCCCCGTGTGTGTAGGAAGCACAGTTCTTTTGTTCTGAGCAAGCTCAATGTTCTGGCCCTATAGGAAACACAGGAGAGTAGAAGAGTGCTGTTTTCTCAAAAGCAGAGTGTGTTTCTTGCAAGGCGAGCTAGCGTTTGTTTCCCAGTCCTAAATGGAGTTGAATCCCATGCAGTTTCTGCTCCTACTAGCAAGAGTTGTTTTCTCCAAAGAAGAGTCACTATTGCACTCCCATTGCCATACACAGTGCAAATAGCACTCGCGTCTGTTCCCAGCAAGTACAGTGTATTGGACTGAAGAGAAGCATCTGTTCTTGTCAGTTTCCTAAGCAGAGTTGAACTAGATATGCCCCGTGTGTGTAGGAAGCACAGTTCTTTTGTTCTGAGCAAGCGCAATGTTCTGGCCCTATAGGAAACACAGGAGAGTAGAAGAGTGCTGTTTTCTCAAAAGCAGAGTGTGTTTCTTGCAAGGCGAGCTAGCGTTTGTTTCCCAGTCGTAAACTGAGTTGAATCCCATGCAGTTTCTGGTCCTACGAGCAAGAGTTGTTTTCTGCTAAGAAGAGTCACTATAGCGCTCACATTGCCATACACAATGCAAATAGCACTCGCGTCTGTTCCCAGCAAGTACAGTGTATTGGACTGAAGAGAAGCTACTGTTCTTGTCAGTTTCCTACGCAGAGTTGAACTAGATATGCCCCGTGTGTGTAGGAAGCACAGTTCTTTTGTTCTGAGCAAGCTCAATGTTCTGGCCCTATAGGAAACACAGGAGAGTAGAAGAGTGCTGTTTTCTCAAAAGCAGAGTGTGTTTCTTGCAAGGCGAGCTAGCGTTTGTTTCCCAGTCCTAAACGGAGTTGAATCCCATGCAGTTTCTGGTCCTACGAGCAAGAGTTGTTTTCTGCTAAGAAGAGTCACTATTGCGCTCCCATTGCCATACACAGTGCAAATAGCACTCGCGTCTGTTCCCAGCAAGTACAGTGTATTGGACTGAAGAGAAGCTACTGTTCTTGTCAGTTTCCTAAGCAGAGTTGAACTAGATATGCCCCGTGTGTGTAGGAAGCACAGTTCTTTTGTTCTGAGCAAGCACAATGTTCTGGCCCTATAGGAAACACAGGAGAGTAGAAGAGTGCTGTTTTCTCAAAAGCAGAGTGTGTTTCTTGCAAGGCGAGCTAGCGTTTGTTTCCCAGTCCTAAATGGAGTTGAATCCCATGCAGTTTCTGGTCCTACGAGCAAGAGTTGTTTTCTGCTAAGAAGAGTCACTATTGCGCTCCCTTTGCCATACACAGTGCAAATAGCACTCGCGTCTGTTCCCAGCAAGTACAGTGTATTGGACTGAAGAGAAGCTACTGTTCTTGTCAGTTTCCTAAGCAGAGTTGAACTAGATATGCCCCGTGTGTGTAGGAAGCACAGTTCTTTTGTTCTGAGCAAGCTCAATGTTCTGGCCCTATAGGAAACACAGGAGAGTAGAAGAGTGCTGTTTTCTCAAAAGCAGAGTGTGTTTCTTGCAAGGCGAGCTAGCATTTGTTTCCCAGTCCTAAACGGAGTTGAATCCCATGCAGTTTCTGGTCCTACGAGCAAGAGTTGTTTTCTGCTAAGAAGAGTCACTATGGCGCTCCCATTGCCATACACAGTGCAAATAGCACTCGCGTCTGTTCCCAGCAAGTACAGTGTATTGGACTGAAGAGAAGCTACTGTTCTTGTCAGTTTCCTAAGCAGAGTTGAACTAGATATGCCCCGTGTGTGTAGGAAGCACAGTTCTTTTGTTCTGAGCAAGCTCACTGTTCTGGCCCTATAGAAAACACAGGAGAGTAGAAGAGTGCTGTTTTCTCAAAAGCAGAGTGTGTTTCTTGCAAGGCGAGCTAGCGTTTGTTTCCCAGTCCTAAACGGAGTTGAATCCCATGCAGTTTCTGGTCCTACGAGCAAGAGTTGTTTTCTGCTAAGAAGAGTCACTATTGCGCTCCCATTGCCATACACAATGCAAATAGCACTCGCGTCTGTTCCCAGCAAGTACAGTGTATTGGACTGAAGAGAAGCTACTGTTCTTGTCAGTTTCCTAAGCAGAGTTGAACTAGATATGCCCCGTGTGTGTAGGAAGCACAGTTCTTTTGTTCTGAGCAAGCTCAATGTTCTGGCCCTATAGGAAACACAGGAGAGTAGAAGAGTGCTGTTTTCTCAAAAGCAGAGTGTGTTTCTTGCAAGGCGAGCTAGCGTTTGTTTCCCAGTCCTAAACGGAGTTGAATCCCATGCAGTTTCTGGTCCTACGAGCAAGAGTTGTTTTCTGCTAAGAAGAGTCACTATTGCGCTCCCATTGCCATACACAGTGCAAATAGCACTCGCGTCTGTTCCCAGCAAGTACAGTGTATTGGACTGAAGAGAAGCTACTGTTCTTGTCAGTTTCCTAAGCAGAGTTGAACTAGATATGCCCCGTGTGTGTAGGAAGCACAGTTCTTTTGTTCTGAGCAAGCTCACTGTTCTGGCCCTATAGGAAACACAGGAGAGTAGAAGAGTGCTGTTTTCTCAAAAGCAGAGTGTGTTTCTTGCAAGGCGAGCTAGCATTTGTTTCCCAGTCCTAAACGGAGTTGAATCCCATGCAGTTTCTGGTCCTACGAGCAAGAGTTGTTTTCTGCTAAGAAGAGTCACTATGGCGCTCCCATTGCCATACACAGTGCAAATAGCACTCGCGTCTGTTCCCAGCAAGTACAGTGTATTGGACTGAAGAGAAGCTACTGTTCTTGTCAGTTTCCTAAGCAGAGTTGAACTAGATATGCCCCGTGTGTGTAGGAAGCACAGTTCTTTTGTTCTGAGCAAGCTCAATGTTCTGGCCCTATAGGAAACACAGGAGAGAAGAAGAGTGCTGTTTTCTCAAAAGCAGAGTGTGTTTCTTGCAAGGCGAGCTAGCGTTTGTTTCCCAGTCCTAAACGGAGTTGAATCCCATGCAGTTTCTGGTCCTACGAGCAAGAGTTGTTTTCTGCTAAGAAGAGTCACTATTGCGCTCCCATTGCCATACACAGTGCAAATAGCACTCGCGTCTGTTCCCAGCAAGTACAGTGTATTGGACTGAAGAGAAGCTACTGTTCTTGTCAGTTTCCTAAGCAGAGTTGAACTAGATATGCCCCGTGTGTGTAGGAAGCACAGTTCTTTTGTTCTGAGCAAGCTCACTGTTCTGGCCCTATAGAAAACACAGAAGAGTAGAAGAGTGCTGTTTTCTCAAAAGCAGAGTGTGTTTCTTGCAAGGCGAGCTAGCGTTTGTTTCCCAGTCCTAAACGGAGTTGAATCCCATGCAGTTTCTGGTCCTACGAGCAAGAGTTGTTTTCTGCTAAGAAGAGTCACTATTGCGCTCCCATTGCCATACACAGTGCAAATAGCACTCGCGTCTGTTCCCAGCAAGTACATTGTATTGGACTGAAGAGAAGCTACTGTTCTTGTCAGTTTCCTAAGCAGAGTTGAACTAGATATGCCCCGTGTGTGTAGGAAGCACAGTTCTTTTGTTCTGAGCAAGCTCAATGTTCTGGCCCTATAGGAAACACAGGAGAGTAGAAGAGTGCTGTTTTCTCAAAAGCAGAGTGTGTTTCTTGCAAGGCGAGCTAGCGTTTGTTTCCCAGTCCTAAACGGAGTTGAATCCCATGCAGTTTCTGCTCCTACTAGCAAGAGTTGTTTTCTCCAAAGAAGAGTCACTATTGCGCTCCCATTGCCATACACAGTGCAAATAGCACTCGCGTCTGTTCCCAGCAAGTACAGTGTATTGGACTGAAGAGAAGCTACTGTTCTTGTCAGTTTCCTAAGCAGAGTTGAACTAGATATGCCCCGTGTGTCTAGGAAGCACAGTTCTTTTGTTCTGAGCAAGCTCAATGTTCTGGCCCTATAGGAAACACAGGAGAGTAGAAGAGTGCTGTTTTCTCAAAAGCAGAGTGTGTTTCTTGCAAGGCGAGCTAGCGTTTGTTTCCCAGTCCTAAACGGAGTTGAATCCCATGCAGTTTCTGGTCCTACGAGCAAGAGTTGTTTTCTGCTAAGAAGAGTCACTATTGCGCTCCCATTGCAATACACAGTGCAAATAGCACTCGCGTCTGTTCCCAGCAAGTACAGTGTATTGGACTGAAGAGAAGCTACTGTTCTTGTCAGTTTCCTACGCAGAGTTGAACTAGATATGCCCCGTGTGTGTAGGAAGCACAGTTCTTTTGTTCTGAGCAAGCTCAATGTTCTGGCCCTATAGGAAACACAGGAGAGTAGAAGAGTGCTGTTTTCTCAAAAGCAGAGTGTGTTTCTTGCAAGGCGAGCTAGCGTTTGTTTCCCAGTCCTAAACGGAGTTGAATCCCATGCAGTTTCTGGTCCTACGAGCAAGAGTTGTTTTCTGCTAAGAAGAGTCACTATTGCGCTCACATTGCCATACACAATGCAAATAGCACTCGCGTCTGTTCCCAGCAAGTACAGTGTATTGGACTGAAGAGAAGCTACTGTTCTTGTCAGTTTCCTAAGCAGAGTTGAACTAGATATGCCCCGTGTGTGTAGGAAGCACAGTTCTTTTGTTCTGATCAAGCTCAATGTTCTGGCCCTATAGGAAACACAGGAGAGTAGAAGAGTGCTGTTTTCTCAAAAGCAGAGTGTGTTTCTTGCAAGGCGAGCTAGCGTTTGTTTCCCAGTCCTAAACGGAGTTGAATCCCATGCAGTTTCTGGTCCTACGAGCAAGAGTTGTTTTCTGCTAAGAAGAGTCACTATTGCGCTCCCATTGCCATACACAGTGCAAATAGCACTCGCGTCTGTTCCCAGCAAGTACAGTGTATTGGACTGAAGAGAAGCTACTGTTCTTGTCAGTTTCCTAAGCAGAGTTGAACTAGATATGCCCCGTGTGTGTAGGAAGCACAGTTCTTTTGTTCTGAGCAAGCACAATGTTCTGGCCCTATAGGAAACACAGGAGAGTAGAAGAGTGCTGTTTTCTCAAAAGCAGAGTGTGTTTCTTGCAAGGCAAGCTAGCGTTTGTTTCCCAGTCCTAAATGGAGTTGAATCCCATGCAGTTTCTGGTCCTACGAGCAAGAGTTGTTTTCTGCTAAGAAGAGTCACTATTGCGCTCCCTTTGCCATACAGAGTGCAAATAGCACTCGCGTCTGTTCCCAGCAAGTACAGTGTATTGGACTGAAGAGAAGCTACTGTTCTTGTCAGTTTCCTAAGCAGAGTTGAACTAGATATGCCCCGTGTGTGTAGGAAGCACAGTTCTTTTGTTCTGAGCAAGCTCACTGTTCTGGCCCTATAGGAAACACAGGAGAGTAGAAGAGTGCTGTTTTCTCAAAAGCAGAGTGTGTTTCTTGCAAGGCGAGCTAGCGTTTGTTTCCCAGTCCTAAACGGAGTTGAATCCCATGCAGTTTCTGGTCCTACGAGCCAGAGTTGTTTTCTGCTAAGAAGAGTCACTATGGCGCTCCCATTGCCATACACAGTGCAAATAGCACTCGCGTCTGTTCCCAGCAAGTACAGTGTATTGGACTGAAGAGAAGCTACTGTTCTTGTCAGTTTCCTAAGCAGAGTTGAACTAGATATGCCCCGTGTGTGTAGGAAGCACAGTTCTTTTGTTCTGAGCAAGCTCAATGTTCTGGCCCTATAGGAAACACAGGAGAGAAGAAGAGTGCTGTTTTCTCAAAAGCAGAGTGTGTTTCTTGCAAGGCGAGCTAGCGTTTGTTTCCCAGTCCTAAACGGAGTTGAATCCCATGCAGTTTCTGGTCCTATGAGCAAGAGTTGTTTTCTGCTAAGAAGAGTCACTATTGCGCTCCCATTGCCATACACAGTGCAAATAGCACTCGCGTCTGTTCCCAGCAAGTACAGTGTATTGGACTGAAGAGAAGCTACTGTTCTTGTCAGTTTCCTAAGCAGAGTTGAACTAGATATGCCCCGTGTGTGTAGGAAGCACAGTTCTTTTGTTCTGAGCAAGCTCAATGTTCTGACCCTATAGGAAACACAGGAGAGTAGAAGAGTGCTGTTTTCTCAAAAGCAGAGTGTGTTTCTTGCAAGGCGAGCTAGCGTTTGTTTCCCAGTCCTAAACGGAGTTGAATCCCATGCAGTTTCTGCTCCTACTAGCAAGAGTTGTTTTCTCCAAAGAAGAGTCACTATTGCGCTCCCATTGCCATACACAGTGCAAATAGCACTCGCGTCTGTTCCCAGCAAGTACAGTGTATTGGACTGAAGAGAAGCATCTGTTCTTGTCAGTTTCCTAAGCAGAGTTGAACTAGATATGCCCCGTGTGTGTAGGAAGCACAGTTCTTTTGTTCTGAGCAAGCTCAATGTTCTGGCCCTATAGGAAACACAGGAGAGAAGAAGAGTGCTGTTTTCTCAAAAGCAGAGTGTGTTTCTTGCAAGGCGAGCTAGCGTTTGTTTCCCAGTCCTAAACGGAGTTGAATCCCATGCAGTTTCTGGTCCTACGAGCAAGAGTTGTTTTCTGCTAAGAAGAGTCACTATTGCGCTCCCATTGCCATACACAGTGCAAATAGCACTCGCGTCTGTTCCCAGCAAGTACAGTGTATTGGACTGAAGAGAAGCTACTGTTCTTGTCAGTTTCCTAAGCAGAGTTGAACTAGATATGCCCCGTGTGTGTAGGAAGCACAGTTCTTTTGTTCTGAGCAAGCTCACTGTTCTGGCCCTATAGAAAACACAGAAGAGTAGAAGAGTGCTGTTTTCTCAAAAGCAGAGTGTGTTTCTTGCAAGGCGAGCTAGCGTTTGTTTCCCAGTCCTAAACGGAGTTGAATCCCATGCAGTTTCTGGTCCTACGAGCAAGAGTTGTTTTCTGCTAAGAAGAGTCACTATTGCGCTCCCATTGCCATACACAGTGCAAATAGCACTCGCGTCTGTTCCCAGCAAGTACATTGTATTGGACTGAAGAGAAGCTACTGTTCTTGTCAGTTTCCTAAGCAGAGTTGAACTAGATATGCCCCGTGCGTGTAGGAAGCACAGTTCTTTTGTTCTGAGCAAGCTCAATGTTCTGGCCCTATAGGAAACACAGGAGAGTAGAAGAGTGCTGTTTTCTCAAAAGCAGAGTGTGTTTCTTGCAAGGCGAGCTAGCGTTTGTTTCCCAGTCCTAAACGGAGTTGAATCCCATGCAGTTTCTGCTCCTACTAGCAAGAGTTGTTTTCTCCAAAGAAGAGTCACTATTGCGCTCCCATTGCCATACACAGTGCAAATAGCACTCGCGTCTGTTCCCAGCAAGTACAGTGTATTGGACTGAAGAGAAGCTACTGTTCTGGTCAGTTTCCTAAGCAGAGTTGAACTAGATATGCCCCGTGTGTCTAGGAAGCACAGTTCTTTTGTTCTGAGCAAGCTCAATGTTCTGGCCCTATAGGAAACACAGGAGAGTAGAAGAGTGCTGTTTTCTCAAAAGCAGAGTGTGTTTCTTGCAAGGCGAGCTAGCGTTTGTTTCCCAGTCCTAAACGGAGTTGAATCCCATGCAGTTTCTGGTCCTACGAGCAAGAGTTGTTTTCTGCTAAGAAGAGTCACTATTGCGCTCCCATTGCAATACACAGTGCAAATAGCACTCGCGTCTGTTCCCAGCAAGTACAGTGTATTGGACTGAAGAGAAGCTACTCTTCTTGTCAGTTTCCTACGCAGAGTTGAACTAGATATGCCCCGTGTGTGTAGGAAGCACAGTTCTTTTGTTCTGAGCAAGCTCAATGTTCTGGCCCTATAGGAAACACAGGAGAGTAGAAGAGTGCTGTTTTGTCAAAAGCAGAGTGTGTTTCTTGCAAGGCGAGCTAGCGTTTGTTTCCCAGTCCTAAACGGAGTTGAATCCCATGCAGTTTCTGGTCCTACGAGCAAGAGTTGTTTTCTGCTAAGAAGAGTCACTATTGCGCTCCCATTGCCATACACAGTGCAAATAGCACTCGCGTCTGTTCCCAGCAAGTACAGTGTATTGGACTGAAGAGAAGCTACTGTTCTTGTCAGTTTCCTAAGCAGAGTTGAACTAGATATGCCCCGTGTGTGTAGGAAGCACAGTTCTTTTGTTCTGAGCAAGCACAATGTTCTGGCCCTATAGGAAACACAGGAGAGTAGAAGAGTGCTGTTTTCTCAAAAGCAGAGTGTGTTTCTTGCAAGGCGAGCTAGCGTTTGTTTCCCAGTCCTAAATGGAGTTGAATCCCATGCAGTTTCTGGTCCTACAAGCAAGAGTTGTTTTCTGCTAAGAAGAGTCACTATTGCGCTCCCTTTGCCATACACAGTGCAAATAGCACTCGCGTCTGTTCCCAGCAAGTACAGTGTATTGGACTGAAGAGAAGCTACTGTTCTTGTCAGTTTCCTAAGCAGAGTTGAACTAGATATGCCCCGTGTGTGTAGGAAGCACAGTTCTTTTGTTCTGAGCAAGCTCACTGTTCTGGCCCTATAGGAAACACAGGAGAGTAGAAGAGTGCTGTTTTCTCAAAAGCAGAGTGTGTTTCTTGCAAGGCGAGCTAGCGTTTGTTTCCCAGTCCTAAACGGAGTTGAATCCCATGCAGTTTCTGGTCCTACGAGCAAGAGTTGTTTTCTGCTAAGAAGAGTCACTATGGCGCTCCCATTGCCATACACAGTGCAAATAGCACTCGCGTCTGTTCCCAGGAAGTACAGTGTATTGGACTGAAGAGAAGCTACTGTTCTTGTCAGTTTCCTAAGCAGAGTTGAACTAGATATGCCCCGTGTGTGTAGGAAGCACAGTTCTTTTGTTCTGAGCAAGCTCAATGTTCTGGCCCTATAGGAAACACAGGAGAGAAGAAGAGTGCTGTTTTCTCAAAAGCAGAGTGTGTTTCTTGCAAGGCGAGCTAGCGTTTGTTTCCCAGTCCTAAACGGAGTTGAATCCCATGCAGTTTCTGCTCCTACGAGCAAGAGTTGTTTTCTGCTAAGAAGAGTCACTATTGCGCTCCCATTGCCATACACAGTGCAAATAGCACTCGCGTCTGTTCCCAGCAAGTACAGTGTATTGGACTGAAGAGAAGCTACTGTTCTTGTCAGTTTCCTAAGCAGAGTTGAACTAGATATGCCCCGTGTGTGTAGGAAGCACAGTTCTTTTGTTCTGAGCAAGCTCAATGTTCTGGCCCTATAGGAAACACAGGAGAGTAGAAGAGTGCTGTTTTCTCAAAAGCAGAGTGTGTTTCTTGCAAGGCGAGCTAGCGTTTGTTTCCCAGTCCTAAACGGAGTTGAATCCCATGCAGTTTCTGCTCCTACTAGCAAGAGTTGTTTTCTCCAAAGAAGAGTCACTATTGCGCTCCCATTGCCATACACAGTGCAAATAGCACTCGCGTCTGTTCCCAGCAAGTACAGTGTATTGGACTGAAGAGAAGCATCTGTTCTTGTCAGTTTCCTAAGCAGAGTTGAACTAGATATGCCCCGTGTGTGTAGGAAGCACAGTTCTTTTGTTCTGAGCAAGCGCAATGTTCTGGCCCTATAGGAAACACAGGAGAGTAGAAGAGTGCTGTTTTCTCAAAAGCAGAGTGTGTTTCTTGCAAGGCGAGCTAGCGTTTGTTTCCCAGTCGTAAACTGAGTTGAATCCCATGCAGTTTCTGGTCCTACGAGCAAGAGTTGTTTTCTGCTAAGAAGAGTCACTATTGCGCTCCCATTGCCATACACAGTGCAAATAGCACTCACGTCTGTTCCCAGCAAGTACAGTGTATTGGACTGAAGAGAAGCTACTGTTCTTGTCAGTTTCCTAAGCAGAGTTGAACTAGATATGCCCCGTGTGTGTAGGAAGCACAGTTCTTTTGTTCTGAGCAAGCTCACTGTTCTGGCCCTATAGGAAACACAGGAGAGTAGAAGAGTGCTGTTTTCTCAAAAGCAGAGTGTGTTTCTTGCAAGGCGAGCTAGCGTTTGTTTCCCAGTCCTAAACGGAGTTGAATCCCATGCAGTTTCTGGTCCTACGAGCAAGAGTTGTTTTCTGCTAAGAAGAGTCACTATTGCGCTCCCATTGCCATACACAGTGCAAATAGCACTCACGTCTGTTCCCAGCAAATACAGTGTATTGGACTGAAGAGAAGCTACTGTTCTTGTCAGTTTCCTAAGCAGAGTTGAACTAGATATGCCCCGTGTGTGTAGGAAGCACAGTTCTTTTGTTCTGAGCAAGCTCACTGTTCTGGCCCTATAGGAAACACAGGAGAGTAGAAGAGTGCTGTTTTCTCAAAAGCAGAGTGTGTTTCTTGCAAGGCGAGCTAGCGTTTGTTTCCAGGTCCTAAACGGAGTTGAATCCCATGCAGTTTCTGCTCCTACTAGCAAGAGTTGTTTTCTACAAAGAAGAGTCACTATTGTGCTCCCATTGCCATACACAGTGCAAATAGCACTCGCGTCTGTTCCCAGCAAGTACAGTGTATTGGACTGAAGAGAAGCATCTGATCTTGTCAGTTTCCTAAGCAGAGTTGAACTAGATATGCCCCGTGTGTGTAGGAAGCACAGTTCTTTTGTTCTGAGCAAGCTCAATGTTCTGGCTCTATAGAAAACACAGGAGAGTAGAAGAGTGCTGTTTTATCAAAAGCAGAGTGTGTTTCTTGCAAGGCGAGCTAGCGTTTGTTTCCCAGTCCTAAACGGAGTTGAATCCCATGCAGTTTCTGGTCCTACGAGCAAGAGTTGTTTTCTGCTAAGAAGAGTCACTAATGCGCTCCCATTGCCATACACAGTGCAAATAGCACTCGCGTCTGTTCCCAGCAAGTACAGTGTATTGGACTGAAGAAAAGCTACTGTTCTTGTCAGTTTCCTAAGCAGAGTTGAACTAGATATGCCCCGTGTGTGTAGGAAGCACAGTTCTTTTGTTCTGAGCAAGCTCTCTGTTCTGGCCCTTTAGGAAACACAGGAGAGTAGAAGAGTGCTGTTTTCTCAAAAGCAGAGTGTGTTTCTTGCAAGGCGAGCTAGCGTTTGTTTCCCAGTCCTAAACGGAGTTGAATCCCATGCAGTTTCTGGTCCTACGAGCAAGAGTTGTTTTCTGCTAAGAAGAGTCACTATTGCGCTCCCATTGCCATACACAGTGCAAATAGCACTCGCGTCTGTTCCCAGCAAGTACAGTGTATTGGACTGAAGAGAAGCTACTGTTCTTGTCAGTTTCCTAAGCAGAGTTGAACTAGATATGCCCCGTGTGTGTAGGAAGCACAGTTCTTTTGTTCTGAGCAAGCTCACTGTCCTGGTCCTATAGGAACAACAGGAGAGTAGAAGAGTGCTGTTTTCTCAAAAGCAGAGTGTGTTTCTTGCAAGGCGAGCTAGCGCTGGTTTCCCAGTCCTAAACGGAGTTGAATCCCATGCAGTTTCTGGTCCTACGAGCCAGAGTTGTTTTCTGCTAAGAAGAGTCACTATTGTGCTCCCATTGCCATACACAGTGCAGATAGCACTCGCGTCTGTTCCCAGCAAGTACAGTGTATTGGACTGAAGAGAAGCTACTGTTCTTGTCAGTTTCCTAAGCAGAGTTGAACTAGATATGCCCCGTGTGTGTAGGAAGCACAGTTCTTTTGTTCAGAGCAAGCTCACTGTTCTGGCCCTATAGGAAACACAGGAGAGTAGAAGAGTGCTGTTTTCTCAAAAGCAGAGTGTGTTTCTTGCAAGGCGAGCTAGCGTTTGTTTCCCAGTCCTAAACGGAGTTGAATCCCATGCAGTTTCTGGTCCTACGAGCAAGAGTTGTTTTCTGCTAAGAAGAGTCACTATTGCGCTCCCATTGCCATACACAGTGCAAATAGCACTCACGTCTGTTCCCAGCAAGTACAGTGTATTGGACTGAAGAGAAGCTACTGTTCTTGTCAGTTTCCTAAGCAGAGTTGAACTAGATATGCCCCGTGTGTGTAGGAAGCACAGTTCTTTTGTTCTGAGCAAGCTCACTGTTCTGGCCCTATAGGAAACACAGGAGAGTAGAAGAGTGCTGTTTTCTCAAAAGCAGAGTGTGTTTCTTGCAAGGCGAGCTAGCGTTTGTTTTCCAGTCCTAAACGGAGTTGAATCCCATGCAGTTTCTGCTCCTACTAGCAAGAGTTGTTTTCTCCAAAGAAGAGTCACTATTGTGCTCCCATTGCCATACACAGTGCAAATAGCACTCGCGTCTGTTCCCAGCAAGTACAGTGTATTGGACTGAAGAGAAGCATCTGTTCTTGTCAGTTTCCTAAGCAGAGTTGAACTAGATATGCCCCGTGTGTGTAGGAAGCACAGTTCTTTTGTTCTGAGCAAGCTCAATGTACTGGCTCTATAGGAAACACAGGAGAGTAGAAGAGTGCTGTTTTATCAAAAGCAGAGTGTGTTTCTTGCAAGGCGAGCTAGCGTTTGTCTCCCAGTCCTAAACGGAGTTGAATCCCATGCAGTTTCTGGTCCTACGAGCAAGAGTTGTTTTCTGCTAAGAAGAGTCACTATTGCGCTCCCATTGCCATAAACAGTGCAAATAGCACTCGCGTCTGTTCCCAGCAAGTACAGTGTATTGGACTGAAGAGAAGCTACTGTTCTTGTCAGTTTCCTAAGCAGAGTTGAACTAGATATGCCCCGTGTGTGTAGGAAGCACAGTTCTTTTGTTCTGAGCAAGCTCAATGTTCTGGCCCTATAGGAAACACAGGAGAGTAGAAGAGTGCTGTTTTCTCAAAAGCAGAGTGTGTTTCTTGCAAGGCGAGCTAGCGTTTGTTTCCCAGTCCTAAACGGAGTTGAATCCCATGCAGTTTCTGGTCCTACGAGCAAGAGTTGTTTTCTGCTAAGAAGAGTCACTATGGCGCTCCCATTGCCATACACAGTGCAAATAGTACTGGTGTCTGTTCCCAGCAAGTACAGTGTATTGGACTGAAGAGAAGCTACTGTTCTTGTCAGTTTCCTCAGCAGAGTTGAACTAGATATGCCCCGTGTGTGTAGGAAGCACAGTTCTTTTGTTCTGAGCAAGCTCAATGTTCTGGCCCTATAGGAAACACAGGAGAGTAGAAGAGTGCTGTTTTCTCAAAAGCAGAGTGTGTTTCTTGCAAGGCGAGCTAGCGTTTGTTTCCCAGTCCTAAACGGAGTTGAATCCCATGCAGTTTCTGGTCCTACGAGCAAGAGTTGTTTTCTGCTAAGAAGAGTCACTATTGCGCTCCCATTGCCATACACAGTGCAAATAGCACTCGCGTCTGTTCCCAGCAAGTACAGTGTATTGGACTGAAGAGAAGCTTGTCAGTTTCCTAAGCAGAGTTGAACTAGATATGCCCCGTGTGTGTAGGAAGCACAGTTCTTTTGTTCTGAGCAAGCTCAATGTTCTGGCCCTATAGGAAACACAGGAGAGTAAAAGAGTGCTGTTTTCTCAAAAGCAGAGTGTGTTTCTTGCAAGGCGAGGTAGCGTTTGTTTCCCAGTCCTAAACGGAGTTGAATCCCATGCAGTTTCTGCTCCTACTAGCAAGAGTTGTTTTCTCCAAAGAAGAGTCACTATTGTGCTCCCATTGCCATACACAGTGCAAATAGCACTCGCGTCTGTTCCCAGCAAGTACAGTGTATTGGACTGAAGAGAAGCTACTGTTCTTGTCAGTTTCCTAAGCAGAGTTGAACTAGATATGCCCCGTGTGTGTAGGAAGCACAGTTCTTTTGTTCTGAGCAAGCTCACTGTTCTGGCCCTATAGGAAACACAGGAGAGTAGAAGAGTGCTGTTTTCTCAAAAGCAGAGTGTGTTTCTTGCAAGGCGAGCTAGCGTTTGTTTCCCAGTCCTAAACGGAGTTGAATCCCATGCAGTTTCTGGTCCTACGAGCAAGAGTTGTTTTCTGCTAAGAAGAGTCACTATTGCGCTCCCATTGCCATACACAGTGCAAATAGCACTCGCGTCTGTTCCCAGCAAGTACAGTGTATTGGACTGAAGAGAAGCTACTGTTCTTGTCAGTTTCCTAAGCAGAGTTGAACTAGATATGCCCCGTGTGTGTAGGAAGCACAGTTCTTTTGTTCTGAGCCAGCTCAATGTTCTGGCCCTATAGGAAACACAGGAGAGTAGAAGAGTGCTGTTTTCTCAAAAGCAGAGTGTGTTTCTTGCAAGGCGAGCTAGCGTTTGTTTCCCAGTCCTAAACGGAGTTGAATCCCATGCAGTTTCTGGTCCTACGAGCAAGAGTTGTTTTCTGCTTAGAAGAGTCACTATTGCGCTCCCAATGCCATACACAGTGCAAATAGCACTCGCGTCTGTTCCCAGCAAGTACAGTGTATTGGACTGAAGAGAAGCATCTGTTCTTGTCAGTTTCCTAAGCAGAGTTGAACTAGATATGCCCCGTGTGTGTAGGAAGCACAGTTCTTTTGTTCTGAGCAAGCGCAATGTTCTGGCCCTATAGGAAACACAGGAGAGTAGAAGAGTGCTGTTTTCTCAAAAGCAGAGTGTGTTTCTTGCAAGGCGAGCTAGCGTTTGTTTCCCAGTCGTAAACTGAGTTGAATCCCATGCAGTTTCTGGTCCTACGAGCAAGAGTTGTTTTCTGCTAAGAAGAGTCACTATTGCGCTCCCATTGCCATACACAGTGCAAATAGCACTCACATCTGTTCCCAGCAAGTACAGTGTATTGGACTGAAGAGAAGCTACTGTTCTTGTCAGTTTCCTAAGCAGAGTTGAACTAGATATGCCCCGTGTGTGTAGGAAGCACAGTTCTTTTGTTCTGAGCAAGCTCACTGTTCTGGCCCTATAGGAAACACAGGAGAGTAGAAGAGTGCTGTTTTCTCAAAAGCAGAGTGTGTTTCTTGCAAGGCGAGCTATCGTTTGTTTCCAGGTCCTAAACGGAGTTGAATCCCATGCAGTTTCTGCTCCTACTAGCAAGAGTTGTTTTCTCCAAAGAAGAGTCACTATTGTGCTCCCATTGCCATACACAGTGCAAATAGCACTCGCGTCTGTTCCCAGCAAGTACAGTGTATTGGACTGAAGAGAAGCATCTGTTCTTGTCAGTTTCCTAAGCAGAGTTGAACTAGATATGCCCCGTGTGTGTAGGAAGCACAGTTCTTTTGTTCTGAGCAAGCTCAATGTTCTGGCTCTATAGGAAACACAGGAGAGTAGAAGAGTGCTGTTTTCTCAAAAGCAGAGTGTGTTTCTTGCAAGGCGAGCTAGCGTTTGTTTCCCAGTCCTAAACGGAGTTGAATCCCATGCAGTTTCTGGTCCTACGAGCAAGAGTTGTTTTCTGCTAAGAAGAGTCACTAATGCGCTCCCATTGCCATACACAGTGCAAATAGCACTCGCGTCTGTTCCCAGCAAGTACAGTGTATTGGACTGAAGAAAAGCTACTGTTCTTGTCAGTTTCCTAAGCAGAGTTGAACTAGATATGCCCCGTGTGTGTAGGAAGCACAGTTCTTTTGTTCTGAGCAAGCTCTCTGTTCTGGCCCTTTAGGAAACACAGGAGAGTAGAAGAGTGCTGTTTTCTCAAAAGCAGAGTGTGTTTCTTGCAAGGCGAGCTAGCGTTTGTTTCCCAGTCCTAAACGGAGTTGAATCCCATGCAGTTTCTGGTCCTACGAGCAAGAGTTGTTTTCTGCTAAGAAGAGTCACTATTGCGCTCCCATTGCCATACACAGTGCAAATAGCACTCGCGTCTGTTCCCAGCAAGTACAGTGTATTGGACTGAAGAGAAGCTACTGTTCTTGTCAGTTTCCTAAGCAGAGTTGAACTAGATATGCCCCGTGTGTGTAGGAAGCACAGTTCTTTTGTTCTGAGCAAGCTCACTGTCCTGGTCCTATAGGAACAACAGGAGAGTAGAAGAGTGCTGTTTTCTCAAAAGCAGAGTGTGTTTCTTGCAAGGCGAGCTAGCGTTTGTTTCCCAGTCGTAAACTGAGTTGAATCCCATGCAGTTTCTGGTCCTACGAGCAAGAGTTGTTTTCTGCTAAGAAGAGTCACTATTGCGCTCCCATTGCCATACACAGTGCAAATAGCACTCACATCTGTTCCCAGCAAGTACAGTGTATTGGACTGAAGAGAAGCTACTGTTCTTGTCAGTTTCCTAAGCAGAGTTGAACTAGATATGCCCCGTGTGTGTAGGAAGCACAGTTCTTTTGTTCTGAGCAAGCTCACTGTTCTGGCCCTATAGGAAACACAGGAGAGTAGAAGAGTGCTGTTTTCTCAAAAGCAGAGTGTGTTTCTTGCAAGGCGAGCTATCGTTTGTTTCCAGGTCCTAAACGGAGTTGAATCCCATGCAGTTTCTGCTCCTACTAGCAAGAGTTGTTTTCTCCAAAGAAGAGTCACTATTGTGCTCCCATTGCCATACACAGTGCAAATAGCACTCGCGTCTGTTCCCAGCAAGTACAGTGTATTGGACTGAAGAGAAGCATCTGTTCTTGTCAGTTTCCTAAGCAGAGTTGAACTAGATATGCCCCGTGTGTGTAGGAAGCACAGTTCTTTTGTTCTGAGCAAGCTCAATGTTCTGGCTCTATAGGAAACACAGGAGAGTAGAAGAGTGCTGTTTTCTCAAAAGCAGAGTGTGTTTCTTGCAAGGCGAGCTAGCGTTTGTTTCCCAGTCCTAAACGGAGTTGAATCCCATGCAGTTTCTGGTCCTACGAGCAAGAGTTGTTTTCTGCTAAGAAGAGTCACTAATGCGCTCCCATTGCCATACACAGTGCAAATAGCACTCGCGTCTGTTCCCAGCAAGTACAGTGTATTGGACTGAAGAAAAGCTACTGTTCTTGTCAGTTTCCTAAGCAGAGTTGAACTAGATATGCCCCGTGTGTGTAGGAAGCACAGTTCTTTTGTTCTGAGCAAGCTCTCTGTTCTGGCCCTTTAGGAAACACAGGAGAGTAGAAGAGTGCTGTTTTCTCAAAAGCAGAGTGTGTTTCTTGCAAGGCGAGCTAGCGTTTGTTTCCCAGTCCTAAACGGAGTTGAATCCCATGCAGTTTCTGGTCCTACGAGCAAGAGTTGTTTTCTGCTAAGAAGAGTCACTATTGCGCTCCCATTGCCATACACAGTGCAAATAGCACTCGCGTCTGTTCCCAGCAAGTACAGTGTATTGGACTGAAGAGAAGCTACTGTTCTTGTCAGTTTCCTAAGCAGAGTTGAACTAGATATGCCCCGTGTGTGTAGGAAGCACAGTTCTTTTGTTCTGAGCAAGCTCACTGTCCTGGTCCTATAGGAACAACAGGAGAGTAGAAGAGTGCTGTTTTCTCAAAAGCAGAGTGTGTTTCTTGCAAGGCGAGCTAGCGTTTGTTTCCCAGTCCTAAACGGAGTTGAATCCCATGCAGTTTCTGGTCCTACGAGCAAGAGTTGTTTTCTGCTTAGAAGAGTCACTATTGCGCTCCCATTGCCATACACAGTGCAAATAGCACTCACGTCTGTTCCCAGCAAGTACAGTGTATTGGACTGAAGAGAAGCTACTGTTCTGGTCACTTTCCTAAGCAGAGTTGAACTAGATATGCCCCGTGTGTGTAGGAAGCACAGTTCTTTTGTTCTGAGCAAGCTCACTGTTCTGGCCCTATAGGAAACACAGGAGAGTAGAAGAGTGCTGTTTTCTCAAAAGCAGAGTGTGTTTCTTGCAAGGCGAGCTAGCGTTTGTTTCCCAGTCCTAAACGGAGTTGAATCCCATGCAGTTTGTGGTCCTACGAGCAAGAGTTGTTTTCTGCTAAGAAGAGTCACTATTGCGCTCCCATTGCCATACACAGTGCAAATAGCACTCGCGTCTGTTCCCAGCAAGTACAGTGTATTGGACTGAAGAGAAGCTACTGTTCTGGTCAGTTTCCTAAGCAGAGTTGAACTAGATATGCCCCGTGTGTGTAGGAAGCACAGTTCTTTTGTTCTGAGCAAGCTCACTGTTCTGGCCCTATAGGAAACACAGGAGAGTAGAAGAGTGCTGTTTTCTCAAAAGCAGAGTGTGTTTCTTGCAAGGCGAGCTAGCGTTTGTTTCCCAGTCCTAAACGGAGTTGAATCCCATGCAGTTTCTGGTCCTACGAGCAAGAGTTGTTTTCTGCTTAGAAGAGTCACTATTGCGCTCCCATTGCCATACACAGTGCAAATAGCACTCACGTCTGTTCCCAGCAAGTACAGTGTATTGGAATGAAGAGAAGCTACTGTTCTGGTCACTTTCCTAAGCAGAGTTGAACTAGATATGCCCCGTGTGTGTAGGAAGCACAGTTCTTTTGTTCTGAGCAAGCTCACAGTTCTGGCCCTATAGGAAACACAGGAGAGTAGAAGAGTGCTGTTTTCTCAAAAGCAGAGTGTGTTTCTTGCAAGGCGAACTAGCGTTTGTTTCCCAGTCCTAGACGGAGTTGAATCCCATGCAGATTCTGGTCCTACGAGCAAGAGTTGTTTTCTGCTAAGAAGAGTCACTATTGCGCTCCCATTGCCATACACAGTGCAAATAGCACTCGCGTCTGTTCCCAGCAAGTACAGTGTATTGGACTGAAGAGAAGCTACTGTTCTGGTCAGTTTCCTAAGCAGAGTTGAACTAGATATGCCCCGTGTGTGTAGGAAGCACAGTTCTTTTGTTCTGAGCAAGCTCACTGTTCTGGCCCTATAGGAAACACAGGAGAGTAGAAGAGTGCTGTTTTCTCAAAAGCAGAGTGTGTTTCTTGCAAGGCGAGCTAGCGTTTGTTTCCCAGTCCTAAACGGAGTTGAATCCCATGCAGTTTCTGGTCCCACGAGCAAGAGTTGTTTTCTGCTAAGAAGAGTCACTATTGCGCTCCCATTGCCATACACAGTGCAAATAGCACTCGCGTCTGTTCCCAGCAAGTACAGTGTATTGGACTGAAGAGAAGCTACTGTTCTGGTCAGTTTCCTAAGCAGAGTTGAACTAGATATGCCCCGTGTGTGTAGGAAGCACAGTTCTTTTGTTCTGAGCAAGCTCACTGTTCTGGCCCTATAGGAAACACAGGAGAGTAGAAGAGTGCTGTTTTCTCAAAAGCAGAGTGTGTTTCTTGCAAGGCGAGCTAGCGTTTGTTTCCCAGTCCTAAACGGAGTTGAATCCCATGCAGTTTCTGGTCCTACGAGCAAGAGTTGTTTTCTGCTTAGAAGAGTCACTATTGCGCTCCCATTGCCATACACAGTGCAAATAGCACTCGCGTCTGTTCCCAGCAAGTACAGTGTATTGGACTGAAGAGAAGCTACTGTTCTGGTCACTTTTCTAAGCAGAGTTGAACTAGATATGCCCCGTGTGTGTAGGAAGCACAGTTCTTTTGTTCTGAGCAAGCTCACTGTTCTGGCCCTATAGGAAACACAGGAGAGTAGAAGAGTGCTGTTTTCTCAAAAGCAGAGTGTGTTTCTTGCAAGGCGAGCTAGCGTTTGTTTCCCAGTCCTAAACGGAGTTGAATCCCATGCAGTTTGTGGTCCTACGAGCAAGAGTTGTTTTCTGCTAAGAAGAGTCACTATTGCGCTCCCATTGCCATACACAGTGCAAATAGCACTCGCGTCTGTTCCCAGCAAGTACAGTGTATTGGACTGAAGAGAAGCTACTGTTCTGGTCAGTTTCCTAAGCAGAGTTGAACTAGATATGCCCCATGTGTGTAGGAAGCACAGTTCTTTTGTTCTGAGCAAGCTCACTGTTCTGGCCCTATAGGAAACACAGGAGAGTAGAAGAGTGCTGTTTTCTCAAAAGCAGAGTGTGTTTCTTGCAAGGCGAGCTAGCGTTTGTTTCCCAGTCCTAAACGGAGTTGAATCCCATGCAGTTTCTGGTCCTACGAGCAAGAGTTGTTTTCAGCTAAGAAGAGTCACTATTGCGCTCCCATTGCCATACACAGTGCAAATAGCACTCGCGTCTGTTCCCAGCAAGTACAGTGTATTGGACTGAAGAGAAGCTACTGTTCTTGTCAGTTTCCTAAGCAGAGTTGAACTAGATATGCCCCGTGTGTGTAGGAAGCACAGTTCTTTGGTTCTGAGCAAGCTCACTGTTCTGGCCCTATAGGAAACACAGGAGAGTAGAAGAGTGCTGTTTTCTCAAAAGCAGAGTGTGTTTCTTGCAAGGCGAGCTAGCGTTTGTTTCCCAGTCCTAAACGGAGTTGAATCCCATGCAGTTTGTGGTCCTACGAGCAAGAGTTGTTTTCTGCTAAGAAGAGTCACTATTGCGCTCCCATTGCCATACACAGTGCAAATAGCACTCGCGTCTGTTCCCAGCAAGTACAGTGTATTGGACTGAAGAGAAGCTACTGTTCTGGTCAGTTTCCTAAGCAGAGTTGAACTAGATATGCCCCGTGTGTGTAGGAAGCACAGTTCTTTTGTTCTGAGCAAGCTCACTGTTCTGGCCCTATAGGAAACACAGGAGAGTAGAAGAGTGCTGTTTTCTCAAAAGCAGAGTGTGTTTCTTGCAAGGCGAGCTAGCGTTTGTTTCCCAGTCCTAAACGGAGTTGAATCCCATGCAGTTTCTGGTCCTACGAGCAAGAGTTGTTTTCTGCTAAGAAGAGTCACTATTGCGCTCCCATTGCCATACACAGTGCAAATAGCACTCGCGTCTGTTCCCAGCAAGTACAGTGTATTGGACTGAAGAGAAGCTACTGTTCTGGTCAGTTTCCTAAGCAGAGTTGAACTAGATATGCCCCGTGTGTGTAGGAAGCACAGTTCTTTTGTTCTGAGCAAGCTCACTGTTCTGGCCCTATAGGAAACACAGGAGAGTAGAAGAGTGCTGTTTTCTCAAAAGCAGAGTGTGTTTCTTGCAAGGCGAGCTAGCGTTTGTTTCCCAGTCCTAAACGGAGTTGAATCCCATGCAGTTTCTGGTCCTACGAGCAAGAGTTGTTTTCTGCTTAGAAGAGTCACTATTGCGCTCCCATTGCCATACACAGTGCAAATAGCACTCACGTCTGTTCCCAGCAAGTACAGTGTATTGGACTGAAGAGAAGCTACTGTTCTGGTCACTTTCCTAAGCAGAGTTGAACTAGATATGCCCCGTGTGTGTAGGAAGCACAGTTCTTTTGTTCTGAGCAAGCTCACTGTTCTGGCCCTATAGGAAACACAGGAGAGTAGAAGAGTGCTGTTTTCTCAAAAGCAGAGTGTGTTTCTTGCAAGGCGAGCTAGCGTTTGTTTCCCAGTCCTAAACGGAGTTGAATCCCATGCAGTTTGTGGTCCTACGAGCAAGAGTTGTTTTCTGCTAAGAAGAGTCACTATTGCGCTCCCATTGCCATACACAGTGCAAATAGCACTCGCGTCTGTTCCCAGCAAGTACAGTGTATTGGACTGAAGAGAAGCTACTGTTCTGGTCAGTTTCCTAAGCAGAGTTGAACTAGATATGCCCCGTGTGTGTAGGAAGCACAGTTCTTTTGTTCTGAGCAAGCTCACTGTTCTGGCCCTATAGGAAACACAGGAGAGTAGAAGAGTGCTGTTTTCTCAAAAGCAGAGTGTGTTTCTTGCAAGGCGAGCTAGCGTTTGTTTCCCAGTCCTAAACGGAGTTGAATCCCATGCAGTTTGTGGTCCTACGAGCAAGAGTTGTTTTCTGCTAAGAAGAGTCACTATTGCGCTCCCATTGCCATACACAGTGCAAATAGCACTCGCGTCTGTTCCCAGCAAGTACAGTGTATTGGACTGAAGAGAAGCTACTGTTCTGGTCAGTTTCCTAAGCAGAGTTGAACTAGATATGCCCCGTGTGTGTAGGAAGCACAGTTCTTTTGTTCTGAGCAAGCTCACTGTTCTGGCCCTATAGGAAACACAGGAGAGTAGAAGAGTGCTGTTTTCTCAAAAGCAGAGTGTGTTTCTTGCAAGGCGAGCTAGCGTTTGTTTCCCAGTCCTAAACGGAGTTGAATCCCATGCAGTTTCTGGTCCTACGAGCAAGAGTTGTTTTCTGCTAAGAAGAGTCACTATTGCGCTCCCATTGCCATACACAGTGCAAATAGCACTCGCGTCTGTTCCCAGCTAGTACAGTGTATTGGACTGAAGAGAAGCTACTGTTCTGGTCAGTTTCCTAAGCAGAGTTGAACTAGATATGCCCCGTGTGTGTAGGAAGCACAGTTCTTTTGTTCTGAGCAAGCTCACTGTTCTGGCCCTATAGGAAACACAGGAGAGTAGAAGAGTGCTGTTTTCTCAAAAGCAGAGTGTGTTTCTTGCAAGGCGAGCTAGCGTTTGTTTCCCAGTCCTAAACGGAGTTGAATCCCATGCAGTTTCTGGTCCTACGAGCAAGAGTTGTTTTCTGCTTAGAAGAGTCACTATTGCGCTCCCATTGCCATACACAGTGCAAATAGCACTCACGTCTGTTCCCAGCAAGTACAGTGTATTGGACTGAAGAGAAGCTACTGTTCTGGTCACTTTCCTAAGCAGAGTTGAACTAGATATGCCCCGTGTGTGTAGGAAGCACAGTTCTTTTGTTCTGAGCAAGCTCACTGTTCTGGCCCTATAGGAAACACAGGAGAGTAGAAGAGTGCTGTTTTCTCAAAAGCAGAGTGTGTTTCTTGCAAGGCGAGCTAGCGTTTGTTTCCCAGTCCTAAACGGAGTTGAATCCCATGCAGTTTGTGGTCCTACGAGCAAGAGTTGTTTTCTGCTAAGAAGAGTCACTATTGCGCTCCCATTGCCATACACAGTGCAAATAGCACTCGCGTCTGTTCCCAGCAAGTACAGTGTATTGGACTGAAGAGAAGCTACTGTTCTGGTCAGTTTCCTAAGCAGAGTTGAACTAGATATGCCCCGTGTGTGTAGGAAGCACAGTTCTTTTGTTCTGAGCAAGCTCACTGTTCTGGCCCTATAGGAAACACAGGAGAGTAGAAGAGTGCTGTTTTCTCAAAAGCAGAGTGTGTTTCTTGCAAGGCGAGCTAGCGTTTGTTTCCCAGTCCTAAACGGAGTTGAATCCCATGCAGTTTCTGGTCCTACGAGCAAGAGTTGTTTTCTGCTAAGAAGAGTCACTATTGCGCTCCCATTGCCATACACAGTGCAAATAGCACTCGCGTCTGTTCCCAGCAAGTACAGTGTATTGGACTGAAGAGAAGCTACTGTTCTGGTCAGTTTCCTAAGCAGAGTTGAACTAGATATGCCCCGTGTGTGTAGGAAGCACAGTTCTTTTGTTCTGAGCAAGCTCACTGTTCCGGCCATATAGGAAACACAGGAGAGTAGAAGAGTGCTGTTTTCTCAAAAGCAGAGTGTGTTTCTTGCAAGGCGAGCTAGCGTTTGTTTCCCAGTCCTAGACGGAGTTGAATCCCATGCAGATTCTGGTCCTACGAGCAAGAGTTGTTTTCTGCTAAGAAGAGTCACTATTGCGCTCCCATTGCCATACACAGTGCAAATAGCACTCCCGTCTGTTCCCAGCAAGTACAGTGTATTGGACTGAAGAGAAGCTACTGTTCTGGTCAGTTTCCTAAGCAGAGTTGAACTAGATATGCCCCGTGTGTGTAGGAAGCACAGTTCTTTTGTTCTGAGCAAGCTCACTGTTCTGGCCCTATAGGAAACACAGGAGAGTAGAAGAGTGCTGTTTTCTCAAAAGCAGAGTGTGTTTCTTGCAAGGCGAGCTAGCGTTTGTTTCCCAGTCCTAAACGGAGTTGAATCCCATGCAGTTTCTGGTCCCACGAGCAAGAGTTGTTTTCTGCTAAGAAGAGTCACTATTGCGCTCCCATTGCCATACACAGTGCAAATAGCACTCGCGTCTGTTCCCAGCAAGTACAGTGTATTGGACTGAAGAGAAGCTACTGTTCTGGTCAGTTTCCTAAGCAGAGTTGAACTAGATATGCCCCGTGTGTGTAGGAAGCACAGTTCTTTTGTTCTGAGCAAGCTCACTGTTCTGGCCCTATAGGAAACACAGGAGAGTAGAAGAGTGCTGTTTTCTCAAAAGCAGAGTGTGTTTCTTGCAAGGCGAGCTAGCGTTTGTTTCCCAGTCCTAAACGGAGTTGAATCCCATGCAGTTTCTGGTCCTACGAGCAAGAGTTGTTTTCTGCTTAGAAGAGTCACTATTGCGCTCCCATTGCCATACACAGTGCAAATAGCACTCGCGTCTGTTCCCAGCAAGTACAGTGTATTGGACTGAAGAGAAGCTACTGTTCTGGTCACTTTCCTAAGCAGAGTTGAACTAGATATGCCCCGTGTGTGTAGGAAGCACAGTTCTTTTGTTCTGAGCAAGCTCACTGTTCTGGCCCTATAGGAAACACAGGAGAGTAGAAGAGTGCTGTTTTCTCAAAAGCAGAGTGTGTTTCTTGCAAGGCGAGCTAGCGTTTGTTTCCCAGTCCTAAACGGAGTTGAATCCCATGCAGTTTGTGGTCCTACGAGCAAGAGTTGTTTTCTGCTAAGAAGAGTCACTATTGCGCTCCCATTGCCATACACAGTGCAAATAGCACTCGCGTCTGTTCCCAGCAAGTACAGTGTATTGGACTGAAGAGAAGCTACTGTTCTGGTCAGTTTCCTAAGCAGAGTTGAACTAGATATGCCCCGTGTGTGTAGGAAGCACAGTTCTTTGGTTCTGAGCAAGCTCACTGTTCTGGCCCTATAGGAAACACAGGAGAGTAGAAGAGTGCTGTTTTCTAAAAGCAGAGTGTGTTTCTTGCAAGGCGAGCTAGCGTTTGTTTCCCAGTCCTAAACGGAGTTGAATCCCATGCAGTTTGTGGTCCTACGAGCAAGAGTTGTTTTCTGCTAAGAAGAGTCACTATTGCGCTCCCATTGCCATACACAGTGCAAATAGCACTCGCGTCTGTTCCCAGCAAGTACAGTGTATTGGACTGAAGAGAAGCTACTGTTCTGGTCAGTTTCCTAAGCAGAGTTGAACTAGATATGCCCCGTGTGTGTAGGAAGCACAGTTCTTTTGTTCTGAGCAAGCTCACTGTTCTGGCCCTATAGGAAACACAGGAGAGTAGAAGAGTGCTGTTTTCTCAAAAGCAGAGTGTGTTTCTTGCAAGGCGAGCTAGCGTTTGTTTCCCAGTCCTAAACGGAGTTGAATCCCATGCAGTTTCTGGTCCTACGAGCAAGAGTTGTTTTCTGCTAAGAAGAGTCACTATTGCGCTCCCATTGCCATACACAGTGCAAATAGCACTCGCGTCTGTTCCCAGCTAGTACAGTGTATTGGACTGAAGAGAAGCTACTGTTCTGGTCAGTTTCCTAAGCAGAGTTGAACTAGATATGCCCCGTGTGTGTAGGAAGCACAGTTCTTTTGTTCTGAGCAAGCTCACTGTTCTGGCCCTATAGGAAACACAGGAGAGTAGAAGAGTGCTGTTTTCTCAAAAGCAGAGTGTGTTTCTTGCAAGGCGAGCTAGCGTTTGTTTCCCAGTCCTAAACGGAGTTGAATCCCATGCAGTTTCTGGTCCTACGAGCAAGAGTTGTTTTCTGCTTAGAAGAGTCACTATTGCGCTCCCATTGCCATACACAGTGCAAATAGCACTCACGTCTGTTCCCAGCAAGTACAGTGTATTGGACTGAAGAGAAGCTACTGTTCTGGTCACTTTCCTAAGCAGAGTTGAACTAGATATGCCCCGTGTGTGTAGGAAGCACAGTTCTTTTGTTCTGAGCAAGCTCACTGTTCTGGCCCTATAGGAAACACAGGAGAGTAGAAGAGTGCTGTTTTCTCAAAAGCAGAGTGTGTTTCTTGCAAGGCGAGCTAGCGTTTGTTTCCCAGTCCTAAACGGAGTTGAATCCCATGCAGTTTGTGGTCCTACGAGCAAGAGTTGTTTTCTGCTAAGAAGAGTCACTATTGCGCTCCCATTGCCATACACAGTGCAAATAGCACTCGCGTCTGTTCCCAGCAAGTACAGTGTATTGGACTGAAGAGAAGCTACTGTTCTGGTCAGTTTCCTAAGCAGAGTTGAACTAGATATGCCCCGTGTGTGTAGGAAGCACAGTTCTTTTGTTCTGAGCAAGCTCACTGTTCTGGCCCTATAGGAAACACAGGAGAGTAGAAGAGTGCTGTTTTCTCAAAAGCAGAGTGTGTTTCTTGCAAGGCGAGCTAGCGTTTGTTTCCCAGTCCTAAACGGAGTTGAATCCCATGCAGTTTCTGGTCCTACGAGCAAGAGTTGTTTTCTGCTAAGAAGAGTCACTATTGCGCTCCCATTGCCATACACAGTGCAAATAGCACTCGCGTCTGTTCCCAGCAAGTACAGTGTATTGGACTGAAGAGAAGCTACTGTTCTGGTCAGTTTCCTAAGCAGAGTTGAACTAGATATGCCCCGTGTGTGTAGGAAGCACAGTTCTTTTGTTCTGAGCAAGCTCACTGTTCTGGCCCTATAGGAAACACAGGAGAGTAGAAGAGTGCTGTTTTCTCAAAAGCAGAGTGTGTTTCTTGCAAGGCGAGCTAGCGTTTGTTTCCCAGTCCTAGACGAAGTTGAATCCCATGCAGATTCTGGTCCTACGAGCAAGAGTTGTTTTCTGCTAAGAAGAGTCACTATTGCGCTCCCATTGCCATACACAGTGCAAATAGCACTCACGTCTGTTCCCAGCAAGTACAGTGTATTGGACTGAAGAGAAGCTACTGTTCTGGTCAGTTTCCTAAGCAGAGTTGAACTAGATATGCCCCGTGTGTGTAGGAAGCACAGTTCTTTTGTTCTGAGCAAGCTCACTGTTCTGGCCCTATAGGAAACACAGTGTATTGGACTGAAGAGAAGCTACTGTTCTGGTCAGTTTCCTAAGCAGAGTTGAACTAGATATGCCCCGTGTGTGTAGGAAGCACAGTTCTTTTGTTCTGAGCAAGCTCACTGTTCTGGCCCTATAGGAAACACAGGAGAGTAGAAGAGTGCTGTTTTCTCAAAAGCAGAGTGTGTTTCTTGCAAGGCGAGCTAGCGTTTGTTTCCCAGTCCTAAACGGAGTTGAATCCCATGCAGTTTGTGGTCCTACGAGCAAGAGTTGTTTTCTGCTTAGAAGAGTCACTATTGCGCTCCCATTGCCATACACAGTGCAAATAGCACTCGCGTCTGTTCCCAGCAAGTACAGTGTATTGGACTGAAGAGAAGCTACTGTTCTGGTCACTTTCCTAAGCAGAGTTGAACTAGATATGCCCCGTGTGTGTAGGAAGCACAGTTCTTTTGTTCTGAGCAAGCTCACTGTTCTGGCCCTATAGGAAACACAGGAGAGTAGAAGAGTGCTGTTTTCTCAAAAGCAGAGTGTGTTTCTTGCAAGGCGAGCTAGCGTTTGTTTCCCAGTCCTAAACGGAGTTGAATCCCATGCAGTTTCTGGTCCTACGAGCAAGAGTTGTTTTCTGCTAAGAAGAGTCACTATTGCGCTCCCATTGCCATACACAGTGCAAATAGCACTCGCGTCTGTTCCCAGCAAGTACAGTGTATTGGACTGAAGAGAAGCTACTGTTCTGGTCAGTTTCCTAAGCAGAGTTGAACTAGATATGCCCCGTGTGTGTAGGAAGCACAGTTCTTTGGTTCTGAGCAAGCTCACTGTTCTGGCCCTATAGGAAACAAAGGAGAGTAGAAGAGTGCTGTTTTCTCAAAAGCAGAGTGTGTTTCTTGCAAGGCGAGCTAGCGTTTGTTTCCCAGTCCTAAACGGAGTTGAATCCCATGCAGTTTGTGGTCCTACGAGCAAGAGTTGTTTTCTGCTAAGAAGAGTCACTATTGCGCTCCCATTGCCATACACAGTGCAAATAGCACTCGCGTCTGTTCCCAGCAAGTACAGTGTATTGGACTGAAGAGAAGCTACTGTTCTGGTCAGTTTCCTAAGCAGAGTTGAACTAGATATGCCCCGTGTGTGTAGGAAGCACAGTTCTTTTGTTCTGAGCAAGCTCACTGTTCTGGCCCTATAGGAAACACAGGAGAGTAGAAGAGTGCTGTTTTCTCAAAAGCAGAGTGTGTTTCTTGCAAGGCGAGCTAGCGTTTGTTTCCCAGTCCTAAACGGAGTTGAATCCCATGCAGTTTCTGGTCCTACGAGCAAGAGTTGTTTTCTGCTAAGAAGAGTCACTATTGCGCTCCCATTGCCATACACAGTGCAAATAGCACTCGCGTCTGTTCCCAGCAAGTACAGTGTATTGGACTGAAGAGAAGCTACTGTTCTGGTCAGTTTCCTAAGCAGAGTTGAACTAGATATGCCCCGTGTGTGTAGGAAGCACAGTTCTTTTGTTCTGAGCAAGCTCACTGTTCTGGCCCTATAGGAAACACAGGAGAGTAGAAGAGTGCTGTTTTCTCAAAAGCAGAGTGTGTTTCTTGCAAGGCGAGCTAGCGTTTGTTTCCCAGTCCTAAACGGAGTTGAATCCCATGCAGTTTCTGGTCCTACGAGCAAGAGTTGTTTTCTGCTTAGAAGAGTCACTATTGCGCTCCCATTGCCATACACAGTGCAAATAGCACTCACGTCTGTTCCCAGCAAGTACAGTGTATTGGACTGAAGAGAAGCTACTGTTCTGGTCACTTTCCTAAGCAGAGTTGAACTAGATATGCCCCGTGTGTGTAGGAAGCACAGTTCTTTTGTTCTGAGCAAGCTCACTGTTCTGGCCCTATAGGAAACACAGGAGAGTAGAAGAGTGCTGTTTTCTCAAAAGCAGAGTGTGTTTCTTGCAAGGCGAGCTAGCGTTTGTTTCCCAGTCCTAAACGGAGTTGAATCCCATGCAGATTCTGGTCCTACGAGCAAGAGTTGTTTTCTGCTAAGAAGAGTCACTATTGCGCTCCCATTGCCATACACAGTGCAAATAGCACTCGCGCCTGTTCCCAGCAAGTACAGTGTATTGGACTGAAGAGAAGCTACTGTTCTGGTCACTTTCCTAAGCAGAGTTGAACTAGATATGCCCCGTGTGTGTAGGAAGCACAGTTCTTTTGTTCTGAGCAAGCTCACTGTTCTGGCCCTATAGGAAACACAGGAGAGTAGAAGAGTGCTGTTTTCTCAAAAGCAGAGTGTGTTTCTTGCAAGGCGAGCTAGCGTTTGTTTCCCAGTCCTAAACGGAGTTGAATCCCATGCAGTTTGTGGTCCTACGAGCAAGAGTTGTTTTCTGCTAAGAAGAGTCACTATTGCGCTCCCATTGCCATACACAGTGCAAATAGCACTCGCGTCTGTTCCCAGCAAGTACAGTGTATTGGACTGAAGAGAAGCTACTGTTCTGGTCAGTTTCCTAAGCAGAGTTGAACTAGATATGCCCCGTGTGTGTAGGAAGCACAGTTCTTTTGTTCTGAGCAAGCTCACTGTTCTGGCCCTATAGGAAACACAGGAGAGTAGAAGAGTGCTGTTTTCTCAAAAGCAGAGTGTGTTTCTTGCAAGGCGAGCTAGCGTTTGTTTCCCAGTCCTAAACGGAGTTGAATCCCATGCAGTTTCTGGTCCTACGAGCAAGAGTTGTTTTCTGCTAAGAAGAGTCACTATTGCGCTCCCATTGCCATACACAGTGCAAATAGCACTCGCGTCTGTTCCCAGCAAGTACAGTGTATTGGACTGAAGAGAAGCTACTGTTCTTGTCAGTTTCCTAAGCAGAGTTGAACTAGATATGCCCCGTGTGTGTAGGAAGCACAGTTCTTTTGTTCTGAGCAAGCTCACTGTTCTGGCCCTATAGGAAACACAGGAGAGTAGAAGAGTGCTGTTTTCTCAAAAGCAGAGTGTGTTTCTTGCAAGGCGAGCTAGCGTTTGTTTCCCAGTCCTAAACGGAGTTGAATCCCATGCAGTTTCTGGTCCTACGAGCAAGAGTTGTTTTCTGCTTGGAAGAGTCACTATTGCGCTCCCATTGCCATACACAGTGCAAATAGCACTCGCGTCTGTTCCCAGCAAGTACAGTGTATTGGACTGAAGAGAAGCTACTGTTCTGGTCACTTTCCTAAGCAGAGTTGAACTAGATATGCCCCGTGTGTGTAGGAAGCACAGTTCTATTGTTCTGAGCAAGCTCACTGTTCTGGCCCTATAGGAAACACAGGAGAGTAGAAGAGTGCTGTTTTCTCAAAAGCAGAGTGTGTTTCTTGCAAGGCGAGCTAGCGTTTGTTTCCCAGTCCTAAACGGAGTTGAATCCCATGCAGTTTGTGGTCCTACGAGCAAGAGTTGTTTTCTGCTAAGAAGAGTCACTATTGCGCTCCCATTGCCATACACAGTGCAAATAGCACTCGCGTCTGTTCCCAGCAAGTACAGTGTATTGGACTGAAGAGAAGCTACTGTTCTGGTCAGTTTCCTAAGCAGAGTTGAACTAGATATGCCCCGTGTGTGTAGGAAGCACAGTTTTTTTGTTCTGAGCAAGCTCACTGTTCTGGCCCTATAGGAAACACAGGAGAGTAGAAGAGTGCTGTTTTCTCAAAAGCAGAGTGTGTTTCTTGCAAGGCGAGCTAGCGTTTGTTTCCCAGTCCTAAACGGAGTTGAATCCCATGCAGTTTCTGGTCCTACGAGCAAGAGTTGTTTTCAGCTAAGAAGAGTCACTATTGCGCTCCCATTGCCATACACAGTGCAAATAGCACTCGCGTCTGTTCCCAGCAAGTACAGTGTATTGGACTGAAGAGAAGCTACTGTTCTTGTCAGTTTCCTAAGCAGAGTTGAACTAGATATGCCCCGTGTGTGTAGGAAGCACAGTTCTTTGGTTCTGAGCAAGCTCACTGTTCTGGCCCTATAGGAAACACAGGAGAGTAGAAGAGTGCTGTTTTCTCAAAAGCAGAGTGTGTTTCTTGCAAGGCGAGCTAGCGTTTGTTTCCCAGTCCTAAACGGAGTTGAATCCCATGCAGATTCTGGTCCTACGAGCAAGAGTTGTTTTCTGCTAAGAAGAGTCACTATTGCGCTCCCATTGCCATACACAGTGCAAATAGCACTCGCGTCTGTTCCCAGCAAGTACAGTGTATTGGACTGAAGAGAAGCTACTGTTCTGGTCAGTTTCCTAAGCAGAGTTGAACTAGATATGCCCCGTGTGTGTAGGAAGCACAGTTCTTTTGTTCTGAGCAAGCTCACTGTTCTGGCCTTATAGGAAACACAGGAGAGTAGAAGAGTGCTGTTTTCTCAAAAGCAGAGTGTGTTTCTTGCAAGGCGAGCTAGCGTTTGTTTCCCAGTCCTAAACGGAGTTGAATCCCATGCAGTTTCTGGTCCTACGAGCAAGAGTTGTTTTCTGCTAAGAAGAGTCACTATTGCGCTCCCATTGCCATACACAGTGCAAATAGCACTCGCGTCTGTTCCCAGCAAGTACAGTGTACTGAACTGAAGAGAAGCTACTGTTCTGGTCAGTTTCCTAAGCAGAGTTGAACTAGATATGCCCCGTGTGTGTAGGAAGCACAGTTCTTTGGTTCTGAGCAAGCTCACTGTTCTGGCCCTATAGGAAACACAGGAGAGTAGAAGAGTGCTGTTTTCTCAAAAGCAGAGTGTGTTTCTTGCAAGGCGAGCTAGCGTTTGTTTCCCAGTCCTAAACGGAGTTGAATCCCATGCAGTTTGTGGTCCTACTAGCAAGAGTTGTTTTCTGCTAAGAAGCGTCACTATTGCGCTCCCATTGCCATACACAGTGCAAATAGCACTCGCGTCTGTTCCCAGCAAGTACAGTGTATTGGACTGAAGAGAAGCTACTGTTCTGGTCACTTTCCTAAGCAGAGTTGAACTAGATATGCCCCGTGTGTGTAGGAAGCACAGTTCTTTTGTTCTGAGCAAGCTCACTGTTCTGGCCCTATAGGAAACACAGGAGAGTAGAAGAGTGCTGTTTTCTCAAAAGCAGAGTGTGTTTCTTGCAAGGCGAGCTAGCGTTTGTTTCCCAGTCCTAAACGGAGTTGAATCCCATGCAGATTCTGGTCCTACGAGCAAGAGTTGTTTTCTGCTAAGAAGAGTCACTATTGCACTCCCATTGCCATACACAGTGCAAATAGCACTCGCGTCTGTTCCCAGCAAGTACAGTGTATTGGACTGAAGAGAAGCTACTGTTCTGGTCAGTTTCCTAAGCAGAGTTGAACTAGATATGCCCCGTGTGTGTAGGAAGCACAGTTCTTTTGTTCTGAGCAAGCTCACTGTTCTGGCCCTATAGGAAACACAGAAGAGTAGAAGAGTGCTGTTTTCTCAAAAGCAGAGTGTGTTTCTTGCAAGGCGAGCTAGCGTTTGTTTCCCAGTCCTAAACGGAGTTGAATCCCATGCAGTTTCTGGTCCCACGAGCAAGAGTTGTTTTCTGCTAAGAAGAGTCACTATTGCGCTCCCATTGCCATACACAGTGCAAATAGCACTCGCGTCTGTTCCCAGCAAGTACAGTGTATTGGACTGAAGAGAAGCTACTGTTCTGGTCAGTTTCCTAAGCAGAGTTGAACTAGATATGCCCCGTGTGTGTAGGAAGCACAGTTCTTTTGTTCTGAGCAAGCTCACTGTTCTGGCCCTATAGGAAACACAGGAGAGTAGAAGAGTGCTGTTTTCTCAAAAGCAGAGTGTGTTTCTTGCAAGGCGAGCTAGCGTTTGTTTCCCAGTCCTAAACGGAGTTGAATCCCATGCAGTTTCTGGTCCTACGAGCAAGAGTTGTTTTCTGCTTAGAAGAGTCACTATTGCGCTCCCATTGCCATACACAGTGCAAATAGCACTCGCGTCTGTTCCCAGCAAGTACAGTGTATTGGACTGAAGAGAAGCTACTGTTCTGGTCACTTTCCTAAGCAGAGTTGAACTAGATATGCCCCGTGTGTGTAGGAAGCACAGTTCTTTTGTTCTGAGCAAGCTCACTGTTCTGGCCCTATAGGAAACACAGGAGAGTAGAAGAGTGCTGTTTTCTCAAAAGCAGAGTGTGTTTCTTGCAAGGCGAGCTAGCGTTTGTTTCCCAGTCCTAAACGGAGTTGAATCCCATGCAGTTTGTGGTCCTACGAGCAAGAGTTGTTTTCTGCTAAGAAGAGTCACTATTGCGCTCCCATTGCCATACACAGTGCAAATAGCACTCGCGTCTGTTCCCAGCAAGTACAGTGTATTGGACTGAAGAGAAGCTACTGTTCTGGTCAGTTTCCTAAGCAGAGTTGAACTAGATATGCCCCGTGTGTGTAGGAAGCACAGTTCTTTTGTTCTGAGCAAGCTCACTGTTCTGGCCCTATAGGAAACACAGGAGAGTAGAAGAGTGCTGTTTTCTCAAAAGCAGAGTGTGTTTCTTGCAAGGCGAGCTAGCGTTTGTTTCCCAGTCCTAAACGGAGTTGAATCCCATGCAGTTTCTGGTCCTACGAGCAAGAGTTGTTTTCTGCTAAGAAGAGTCACTATTGCGCTCCCATTGCCATACACAGTGCAAATAGCACTCGCGTCTGTTCCCAGCAAGTACAGTGTATTGGACTGAAGAGAAGCTACTGTGTTCTTGTCAGTTTCCTAAGCAGAGTTGAACTAGATATGCCCCGTGTGTGTAGGAAGCACAGTTCTTTTGTTCTGAGCAAGCTCACTGTTCTGGCCCTATAGGAAACACAGGAGAGTAGAAGAGTGCTGTTTTCTCAAAAGCAGAGTGTGTTTCTTGCAAGGCGAGCTAGCGTTTGTTTCCCAGTCCTAAACGGAGTTGAATCCATGCAGTTTCTGGTCCTACGAGCAAGAGTTGTTTTCTGCTTAGAAGAGTCACTATTGCGCTCCCATTGCCATACACAGTGCAAATAGCACTCGCGTCTGTTCCCAGCAAGTACAGTGTATTGGACTGAAGAGAAGCTACTGTTCTGGTCACTTTCCTAAGCAGAGTTGAACTAGATATGCCCCGTGTGTGTAGGAAGCACAGTTCTTTTGTTCTGAGCAAGCTCACTGTTCTGGCCCTATAGGAAACACAGGAGAGTAGAAGAGTGCTGTTTTCTCAAAAGCAGAGTGTGTTTCTTGCAAGGCGAGCTAGCGTTTGTTTCCCAGTCCTAAACGGAGTTGAATCCCATGCAGTTTGTGGTCCTACGAGCAAGAGTTGTTTTCTGCTAAGAAGAGTCACTATTGCGCTCCCATTGCCATACACAGTGCAAATAGCACTCGCGTCTGTTCCCAGCAAGTACAGTGTATTGGACTGAAGAGAAGCTACTGTTCTGGTCAGTTTCCTAAGCAGAGTTGAACTAGATATGCCCCGTGTGTGTAGGAAGCACAGTTCTTTTGTTCTGAGCAAGCTCACTGTTCTGGCCCTATAGGAAACACAGGAGAGTAGAAGAGTGCTGTTTTCTCAAAAGCAGAGTGTGTTTCTTGCAAGGCGAGCTAGCGTTTGTTTCCAGTCCTAAACGGAGTTGAATCCCATGCAGTTTCTGGTCCTACGAGCAAGAGTTGTTTTCAGCTAAGAAGAGTCACTATTGCGCTCCATTGCCATACACAGTGCAAATAGCACTCGCGCCTGTTCCCAGCAAGTACAGTGTATTGGACTGAAGAGAAGCTACTGTTCTTGTCAGTTTCCTAAGCAGAGTTGAACTAGATATGCCCCGTGTGTGTAGGAAGCACAGTTCTTTGGTTCTGAGCAAGCTCACTGTTCTGGCCCTATAGGAAACACAGGAGAGTAGAAGAGTGCTGTTTTCTCAAAGCAGAGTGTGTTTCTTGCAAGGCGAGCTAGCGTTTGTTTCCCAGTCCTAAACGGAGTTGAATCCCATGCAGATTCTGGTCCTACGAGCAAGAGTTGTTTTCTGCTAAGAAGAGTCACTATTGCGCTCCCATTGCCATACACAGTGCAAATAGCACTCGCGTCTGTTCCCAGCAAGTACAGTGTATTGGACTGAAGAGAAGCTACTGTTCTGGTCAGTTTCCTAAGCAGAGTTGAACTAGATATGCCCCGTGTGTGTAGGAAGCACAGTTCTTTTGTTCTGAGCAAGCTCACTGTTCTGGCCCTATAGGAAACACAGGAGAGTAGAAGAGTGCTGTTTTCTCAAAAGCAGAGTGTGTTTCTTGCAAGGCGAGCTAGCGTTTGTTTCCCAGTCCTAAACGGAGTTGAATCCCATGCAGTTTCTGGTCCTACGAGCAAGAGTTGTTTTCTGCTAAGAAGAGTCACTATTGCGCTCCCATTGCCATACACAGTGCAAATAGCACTCGCGTCTGTTCCCAGCAAGTACAGTGTACTGAACTGAAGAGAAGCTACTGTTCTGGTCACTTTCCTAAGCAGAGTTGAACTAGATATGCCCCGTGTGTGTAGGAAGCACAGTTCTTTTGTTCTGAGCAAGCTCACTGTTCTGGCCCTATAGGAAACACAGGAGAGTAGAAGAGTGCTGTTTTCTCAAAAGCAGAGTGTGTTTCTTGCAAGGCGAGCTAGCGTTTGTTTCCCAGTCCTAAACGGAGTTGAATCCCATGCAGTTTGTGGTCCTACGAGCAAGAGTTGTTTTCTGCTAAGAAGAGTCACTATTGCGCTCCCATTGCCATACACAGTGCAAATAGCACTCGCGTCTGTTCCCAGCAAGTACAGTGTATTGGACTGAAGAGAAGCTACTGTTCTGGTCAGTTTCCTAAGCAGAGTTGAACTAGATATGCCGCGTGTGTTTAGGAAGCACAGTTCTTTTGTTCTGAGCAAGCTCACTGTTCTGGCCCTATAGGAAACACAGGAGAGTAGAAGAGTGCTGTTTTCTCAAAAGCAGAGTGTGTTTCTTGCAAGGCGAGCTAGCGTTTGTTTCCCAGTCCTAAACGGAGTTGAATCCCATGCAGTTTCTGGTCCTACGAGCAAGAGTTGTTTTCTGCTAAGAAGAGTCACTATTGCGCTCCCATTGCCATACACAGTGCAAATAGCACTCGCGTCTGTTCCCAGCAAGTACAGTGTATTGGACTGAAGAGAAGCTACTGTTCTTGTCAGTTTCCTAAGCAGAGTTGAACTAGATATGCCCCGTGTGTGTAGGAAGCACAGTTCTTTTGTTCTGAGCAAGCTCACTGTTCTGGCCCTATAGGAAACACAGGAGAGTAGAAGAGTGCTGTTTTCTCAAAAGCAGAGTGTGTTTCTTGCAAGGCGAGCTAGCGTTTGTTTCCCAGTCCTAAACGGAGTTGAATCCCATGCAGTTTCTGGTCCTACGAGCAAGAGTTGTTTTCTGCTTAGAAGAGTCACTATTGCGCTCCCATTGCCATACACAGTGCAAATAGCACTCGCGTCTGTTCCCAGCAAGTACAGTGTATTGGACTGAAGAGAAGCTACTGTTCTGGTCAGTTTCCTAAGCAGAGTTGAACTAGATATGCCCCGTGTGTGTAGGAAGCACAGTTCTTTTGTTCTGAGCAAGCTCACTGTTCTGGCCCTATAGGAAACACAGGAGAGTAGAAGAGTGCTGTTTTCTCAAAAGCAGAGTGTGTTTCTTGCAAGGCGAGCTAGCGTTTGTTTCCCAGTCCTAAACGGAGTTGAATCCCATGCAGTATCTGGTCCTACGAGCAAGAGTTGTTTTCTGCTTAGAAGAGTCACTATTGCGCTCCCATTGCCATACACAGTGCAAATAGCACTCGCGTCTGTTCCCAGCAAGTACAGTGTATTGGACTGAAGAGAAGCTACTGTTCTGGTCAGTTTCCTAAGCAGAGTTGAACTAGATATGCCCCGTGTGTGTAGGAAGCACAGTTCTTTTGTTCTGAGCAAGCTCACTGTTCTGGCCCTATAGGAAACACAGGAGAGTAGAAGAGTGCTGTTTTCTCAAAAGCAGAGTGTGTTTCTTGCAAGGCGAGCTAGCGTTTGTTTCCCAGTCCTAAACGGAGTTGAATCCCATGCAGTTTGTGGTCCTACGAGCAAGAGTTGTTTTCTGCTAAGAAGAGTCACTATTGCGCTCCCATTGCCATACACAGTGCAAATAGCACTCGCGTCTGTTCCCAGCAAGTACAGTGTATTGGACTGAAGAGAAGCTACTGTTCTGGTCAGTTTCCTAAGCAGAGTTGAACTAGATATGCCCCGTGTGTGTAGGAAGCACAGTTCTTTTGTTCTGAGCAAGCTCACTGTTCTGGCCCTATAGGAAACACAGGAGAGTAGAAGAGTGCTGTTTTCTCAAAAGCAGAGTGTGTTTCTTGCAAGGCGAGCTAGCGTTTGTTTCCCCGTCCTAAACGGAGTTGAATCCCATGCAGTTTCTGGTCCTACGAGCAAGAGTTGTTTTCTGCTTAGAAGAGTCACTATTGCGCTCCCATTGCCATACACAGTGCAAATAGCACTCACGTCTGTTCCCAGCAAGTACAGTGTATTGGACTGAAGAGAAGCTACTGTTCTGGTCAGTTTCCTAAGCAGAGTTGAACTAGATATGCCCCGTGTGTGTAGGAAGCACAGTTCTTTTGTTCTGAGCAAGCTCACTGTTCTGGCCCTATAGGAAACACAGGAGAGTAGAAGAGTGCTGTTTTCTCAAAAGCAGAGTGTGTTTCTTGCAAGGCGAGCTAGCGTTTGTTTCCCAGTCCTAAACGGAGTTGAATCCCATGCAGATTCTGGTCCTACGAGCAAGAGTTGTTTTCTGCGAAGAAGAGTCACTATTGCGCTCCCATTGCCATACACAGTGCAAATAGCACTCGCGTCTGTTCCCAGCAAGTACAGTGTATTGGACTGAAGAGAAGCTACTGTTCTGGTCAGTTTCCTAAGCAGAGTTGAACTAGATATGCCCTGTGTGTGTAGGAAGCACAGTTCTTTTGTTCTGAGCAAGCTCACTGTTCTGGCCCTATAGGAAACACAGGAGAGTAGAAGAGTGCTGTTTTCTCAAAAGCAGAGTGTGTTTCTTGCAAGGCGAGCTAGCGTTTGTTTCCAGTCCTAAACGGAGTTGAATCCCATGCAGATTCTGGTCCTACGAGCAAGAGTTGTTTTCTGCTAAGAAGAGTCACTATTGCGCTCCCATTGCCATACACAGTGCAAATAGCACTCGCGTCTGTTCCCAGCAAGTACAGTGTATTGGACTGAAGAGAAGCTACTGTTCTGGTCAGTTTCCTAAGCAGAGTTGAACTAGATATGCCCCGTGTGTGTAGTAAGCACAGTTCTTTTGTTCTGAGCAAGCTCACTGTTCTGGCCCTATAGGAAACACAGGAGAGTAGAAGAGTGCTGTTTTCTCAAAAGCAGAGTGTGTTTCTTGCAAGGCGAGCTAGCGTTTGTTTCCCAGTCCTAAACGGAGTTGAATCCCATGCAGTTTGTGGTCCTACGAGCAAGAGTTGTTTTCTGCTAAGAAGAGTCACTATTGCGCTCCCATTGCCATACACAGTGCAAATAGCACTCGCGTCTGTTCCCAGCAAGTACAGTGTATTGGACTGAAGAGAAGCTACTGTTCTGGTCAGTTTCCTAAGCAGAGTTGAACTAGATATGCCCCGTGTGTGTAGGAAGCACAGTTCTTTTGTTCTGAGCAAGCTCACTGTTCTGGCCCTATAGGAAACACAGGAGAGTAGAAGAGTGCTGTTTTCTCAAAAGCAGAGTGTGTTTCTTGCAAGGCGAGCTAGCGTTTGTTTCCCAGTCCTAAACGGAGTTGAATCCCATGCAGTTTGTGGTCCTACGAGCAAGAGTTGTTTTCTGCTAAGAAGAGTCACTATTGCGCTCCCCATTGCCATACACAGTGCAAATAGCACTCGCGCCTGTTCCCAGCAAGTACAGTGTATTGGACTGAAGAGAAGCTACTGTTCTTGTCAGTTTCCTAAGCAGAGTTGAACTAGATATGCCCCGTGTGTGTAGGAAGCACAGTTCTTTTGTTCTGAGCAAGCTCACTGTTCTGGCCCTATAGGAAACACAGGAGAGTAGAAGAGTGCTGTTTTCTCAAAAGCAGAGTGTGTTTCTTGCAAGGCGAGCTAGCGTTTGTTTCCCCGTCCTAAATGGAGTTGAATCCCATGCAGTTTCTGGTCCTACGAGCAAGAGTTGTTTTCTGCTAAGAAGAGTCACTATTGCGCTCCCATTGCCATACACAGTGCAAATAGCACTCACGTCTGTTCCCAGCAAGTACAGTGTATTGGACTGAAGAGAAGCTACTGTTCTGGTCAGTTTCCTAAGCAGAGTTGAACTAGATATGCCCCGTGTGTGTAGGAAGCACAGTTCTTTTGTTCTGAGCAAGCTCACTGTTCTGGCCCTATAGGAAACACAGGAGAGTAGAAGAGTGCTGTTTTCTCAAAAGCAGAGTGTGTTTCTTGCAAGGCGAGCTAGCGTTTGTTTCCCAGTCCTAAACGGAGTTGAATCCCATGCAGTTTCTGGTCCTACGAGCAAGAGTTGTTTTCTGCTAAGAAGAGTCACTATTGCGCTCCCATTGCCATACACAGTGCAAATAGCACTCGCGTCTGTTCCCAGCAAGTACAGTGTATTGGACTGAAGAGAAGCTACTGTTCTTGTCAGTTTCCTAAGCAGAGTTGAACTAGATATGCCCCGTGTGTGTAGGAAGCACAGTTCTTTTGTTCTGAGCAAGCTCACTGTTCTGGCCCTATAGGAAACACAGGAGAGTAGAAGAGTGCTGTTTTCTCAAAAGCAGAGTGTGTTTCTTGCAAGGCGAGCTAGCGTTTGTTTCCCAGTCCTAAACGGAGTTGAATCCCATGCAGTTTCTGGTCCTACGAGCAAGAGTTGTTTTCTGCTAGAAGAGTCACTATTGCGCTCCCATTGCCATACACAGTGCAAATAGCACTCGCGTCTGTTTCCCAGCAAGTACAGTGTACTGAACTGAAGAGAAGCTACTGTTCTGGTCACTTTCCTAAGCAGAGTTGAACTAGATATGCCCCGTGTGTGTAGGAAGCACAGTTCTTTTGTTCTGAGCAAGCTTGACTGTTCTGGCCCTATAGGAAACACAGGAGAGTAGAAGAGTGCTGTTTTCTCAAAAGCAGAGTGTGTTTCTTGCAAGGCGAGCTAGCGTTTGTTTCCCAGTCCTAAACGGAGTTGAATCCCATGCAGTTTGTGGTCCTACGAGCAAGAGTTGTTTTCTGCTAAGAAGAGTCACTATTGCGCTCCCATTGCCATACACAGTGCAAATAGCACTCGCGTCTGTTCCAGCAAGTACAGTGTATTGGACTGAAGAGAAGCTACTGTTCTGGTCAGTTTCCTAAGCAGAGTTGAACTAGATATGCCCCGTGTGTTTAGGAAGCACAGTTCTTTTGTTCTGAGCAAGCTCACTGTTCTGGCCCTATAGGAAACACAGGAGAGTAGAAGAGTGCTGTTTTCTCAAAAGCAGAGTGTGTTTCTTGCAAGGCGAGCTAGCGTTTGTTTCCCAGTCCTAAACGGAGTTGAATCCCATGCAGTTTTCTGGTCCTACGAGCAAGAGTTGTTTTCTGCTAAGAAGAGTCACTATTGCGCTCCCATTGCCATACACAGTGCAAATAGCACTCGCGTCTGTTCCCAGCAAGTACAGTGTATTGGACTGAAGAGAAGCTACTGTTCTTGTCAGTTTCCTAAGCAGAGTTGAACTAGATATGCCCCGTGTGTGTAGGAAGCACAGTTCTTTTGTTCTGAGCAAGCTCACTGTTCTGGCCCTATAGGAAACACAGGAGAGTAGAAGAGTGCTGTTTTCTCAAAAGCAGAGTGTGTTTCTTGCAAGGCGAGCTAGCGTTTGTTTCCCAGTCCTAACGGAGTTGAATCCCATGCAGTTTCTGGTCCTACGAGCAAGAGTTGTTTTCTGCTTAGAAGAGTCACTATTGCGCTCCCATTGCCATACACAGTGCAAATAGCACTCGCGTCTGTTCCCAGCAAGTACAGTGTATTGGACTGAAGAGAAGCTACTGTTCTGGTCAGTTTCCTAAGCAGAGTTGAACTAGATATGCCCGTGTGTGTAGGAAGCACAGTTCTTTTGTTCTGAGCAAGCTCACTGTTCTGGCCCTATAGGAAACACAGGAGAGTAGAAGAGTGCTGTTTTCTCAAAAGCAGAGTGTGTTTCTTGCAAGGCGAGCTAGCGTTTGTTTCCCAGTCCTAAACGGAGTTGAATCCCATGCAGTTTCTGGTCCTACGAGCAAGAGTTGTTTTCTGCTAAGAAGAGTCACTATTGCGCTCCCATTGCCATACACAGTGCAAATAGCACTCGCGTCTGTTCCCAGCAAGTACAGTGTATTGGACTGAAGAGAAGCTACTGTTCTGGTCAGTTTCCTAAGCAGAGTTGAACTAGATATGCCCCGTGTGTGTAGGAAGCACAGTTCTTTTGTTCTGAGCAAGCTCACTGTTCTGGCCCTATAGGAAACACAGGAGAGTAGAAGAGTGCTGTTTTCTCAAAAGCAGAGTGTGTTTCTTGCAAGGCGAGCTAGCGTTTGTTTCCCAGTCCTAAACGGAGTTGAATCCCATGCAGATTCTGGTCCTACGAGCAAGAGTTGTTTTCTGCTAAGAAGAGTCACTATTGCGCTCCCATTGCCATACACAGTGCAAATAGCACTCGCGTCTGTTCCCAGCAAGTACAGTGTATTGGACTGAAGAGAAGCTACTGTTCTGGTCAGTTTCCTAAGCAGAGTTGAACTAGATATGCCCCGTGTGTGTAGGAAGCACAGTTCTTTTGTTCTGAGCAAGCTCACTGTTCTGGCCCTATAGGAAACACAGGAGAGTAGAAGAGTGCTGTTTTCTCAAAAGCAGAGTGTGTTTCTTGCAAGGCGAGCTAGCGTTTGTTTCCCAGTCCTAAACGGAGTTGAATCCCATGCAGTTTGTGGTCCTACGAGCAAGAGTTGTTTTCTGCTAAGAAGAGTCACTATTGCGCTCCCATTGCCATACACAGTGCAAATAGCACTCGCGTCTGTTCCCAGCAAGTACAGTGTATTGGACTGAAGAGAAGCTACTGTTCTGGTCAGTTTCCTAAGCAGAGTTGAACTAGATATGCCCGTGTGTGTAGGAAGCACAGTTCTTTTGTTCTGAGCAAGCTCACTGTTCTGGCCCTATAGGAAACACAGGAGAGTAGAAGAGTGCTGTTTTCTCAAAAGCAGAGTGTGTTTCTTGCAAGGCGAGCTAGCGTTTGTTTCCCAGTCCTAAACGGAGTTGAATCCCATGCAGTTTCTGGTCCTACGAGCAAGAGTTGTTTTTCTGCTAAGAAGAGTCACTATTGCGCTCCCATTGCCATACACAGTGCAAATAGCACTCACGTCTGTTCCAGCAAGTACAGTGTATTGGACTGAAGAGAAGCTACTGTTCTGGTCAGTTTCCTAAGCAGAGTTGAACTAGATATGCCCCGTGTGTGTAGTAAGCACAGTTCTTTTGTTCTGAGCAAGCTCACTGTTCTGGCCCTATAGGAAACACAGGAGAGTAGAAGAGTGCTGTTTTCTCAAAGCAGAGTGTGTTTCTTGCAAGGCGAGCTAGCGTTTGTTTCCCAGTCCTAAACGGAGTTGAATCCCATGCAGTTTGTGGTCCTACGAGCAAGAGTTGTTTTCTGCTAAGAAGAGTCACTATTGCGCTCCCATTGCCATACACAGTGCAAATAGCACTGGCGTCTGTTCCCAGCAAGTACAGTGTATTGGACTGAAGAGAAGCTACTGTTCTGGTCAGTTTCCTAAGCAGAGTTGAACTAGATATGCCCCGTGTGTGTAGGAAGCACAGTTCTTTTGTTCTGAGCAAGCTCACTGTTCTGGCCCTATAGGAAACACAGGAGAGTAGAAGAGTGCTGTTTTCTCAAAAGCAGAGTGTGTTTCTTGCAAGGCGAGCTAGCGTTTGTTTCCCAGTCCTAAACGGAGTTGAATCCCATGCAGTTTCTGGTCCTACGAGCAAGAGTTGTTTTCTGCTTAGAAGAGTCACTATTGCGCTCCCATTGCCATACACAGTGCAAATAGCACTCGCGTCTGTTCCCAGCAAGTACAGTGTATTGGACTGAAGAGAAGCTACTGTTCTGGTCAGTTTCCTAAGCAGAGTTGAACTAGATATGCCCCGTGTGTGTAGGAAGCACAGTTCTTTTGTTCTGAGCAAGCTCACTGTTCTGGCCCTATAGGAAACACAGGAGAGTAGAAGAGTGCTGTTTTCTCAAAAGCAGAGTGTGTTAACAAACACATAACAACAA